>NW_025215482.1:588287-611813 GCF_001659605.2 Manihot esculenta | reverse complement strand
CCAAAAACTGCCAAGTCTATCACCCATGTTACATCCGGTGCCCGATTTCGGCCTAATAGCTTCTATCCCAAAAACTGCCAAGTCTATCACCCATGTTACATCCGGTGCCCGATTTCGGCCTAATAGCTTCCATCCCAAACACTGCCAAGTCTATCACCTATGTTACATCCGGTGTCCGATTTCGGCCTAATAGCTTCCATCCCAGAAACCGCCAAGTCTATCACCCATGTTACATCCGGTGCCCGATTTCGTCCTAATAGCTTCCATCCAAAACACTGCCAACTCTATCACCCATGTTACATCCGGTGCCCGATTTCGTCCTAATAGCTTCCATCCAAAACACTGCCAAGTCTATCACCCATGTTACATCCGGTGCCCGATTTCGTCCTAATAGCTTCCATCCCAAAAACTGCCAAGTCTATCACCCATGTTACATCTGGTGTCCGATTTCGGCCTAATAGCTTCCATCCCAGAAACTGCCAAGTCTATCACCCATGTTACATCCGGTGCCCGATTTCGGCCTAATAGCTTCCATCCCAAAAACTTCCAAGTCTATCACCCATGTTACATCCGGTGCCCGATTTCGGCCTAATAGCTTGCATCCCAAAAACTACCGAGTCTATCACCCATGTTACATCCGGTGCCCGATTTCGTCCTAATAGCTTCCATCCCAAACACTGCCAAGTCTATCACCTATGTTACATCCGGTGCCCGATTTCGGCCTAATAGCTTCCATCCCAAAAACTGCCAAGTCTATCCCCCATGTTACATCCGGTGCTCGATTTCAGCCTAATAGCTTCCATCCAAAAAACTGCCAAGTCTATCACCCATGTTACATCCGGTGCCCGATTTCGGCCTAATAGCTTCTATCCCAAAAACTGCCAAGTCTATCACCCATGTTACATCCGGTGCCCGATTTCGGCCTAATAGCTTCCATCCCAAAAACTTCCAAGTCTATGACCCATGTTACATCCGGTGCCCGATTTCGGCCTAATAGCTTCCATCCCAAACACTGCCAAGTCTATCACCCATGTTACATCCGGTGCCCGATTTCGTCCTAATAGCTTCCATCCCAAACACTGCCAAGTCTATCACCCATGTTACATCCGGTGCCCGATTTCGGCCTAATAGCTTCCATCCCAAAAATTGCCAAGTCTATCACCCATGTTACATCCGGTGCCCCATTTCCGCCTAATAGCTTCTATCCCAAAAACTTCCAAGTCTATCACCCATGTTACATCCGGTGCCCGATTTCAGCCTAATAGCTTCCATCCCAAAAACTGCCAAGTCTATCACCCATGTTACATCCGGTGCCCGATTTTGTCCTAATAGCTTCCATCCCAAACACTGCCAAGTCTATCACCAATGTTACATCCGGTGCCCGATTTCGGCCTAATAGCTTCCATCCCAAAAACAGCCAAGTCTATCACCCATGTTACATCCGGTGCCCGATTTCGGCCTAATAGCTTCCATCCCAAAAACTGCCAAGTCTATCACCCATGTTACATCCGGTGCCCGATTTTGGCCTAATAGCTTCCATCCCAAAAACTGCCAAGTCTATCACCCATGTTACATCCGGTGCCCGATTTTGGCCTAATAGCTTCCATCCCTAAAACTTCCAAGTCTATCACCCATGTTACATCCGGTGCCCGATTTCGGCCTAATAGCTTCCATCCCAAAACACTGCCAAGTCTATCACCCATGTTACATCCGGTGCCCGATTTCGTCCTAATAACTTCCATCCAAAACACTGCCAAGTCTATCACCCATGGTACATCCGGTGCCCGATTTTGGCCTAATAGCTTCCATCCCAAAAACTGCCAAGTCTATCACCCATGTTACATCCGGTGCCCGATTTCGGCCTAATAGCTTTCATCCCAAAAACTGCCAAGTCTATCACCCATGTTACATCCGGTGCCCGATTTTGGGCTTATAGCTTCCATCCCAAAAACTTCCAAGTCTATCACCCATGTTACATCCGGTGCCCGATTTCGGCCTAATAGCTTCCATCCCAAAACACTGCCAAGTCTATCAACCATGTTACATCCGGTGCCCGATTTCGTCCTAATAGCTTCCATCCAAAACACTGCCAAGTCTATCACCCATGGTACATCCGGTGCCCGATTTTGGCCTAATAGCTTCCATCCCAAACACTGCCAAGTCTATCACCCATGTTACATCCGGTGCTCGATTTCGGCCTAATAGCTTCCATCCCAAACACTGCCAAGTCTATCACCCATGTTACATCCGGTGCCCGATTTCCGCCTAATAGCTTCCATCCCAAAAACTGCCAAGTCTATCACCCATGTTACATCCGGTGCCCGATTTCGGCCTAATAGCTTTCATCCCAAAAACTTCCAAGTCTATCACCCATGTTACATCCGGTGCCCGATTTCAGCCTAATAGCTTCCATCCCAAAAACTGCCAAGTCTATCACCCATGTTACATCCGGTGCTCGATTTCAGCCTAATAGCTTCCATCCCAAAAACTGCCAAGTCTATCACCCATGTTACATCCGGTGCCCGATTTCAGCCTAATAGCTTCCATCCCAAAAACTGCCAAGTCTATCACCGATGTTAAATCCGGTGCTCGATTTCGGCCTAATAGCTTCCATCCCAAAAACTGCCAAGTCTATCACCCATGTTACATCCGGTGCCCGATTTCGGCCTAATAGCTTCCATCTCAAAAACTGCCAAGTCTATCACCCATGTTACATCCGGTGCCCGATTTCGTCCTAATAGCTTCCATCCCAAACACTGCCAAGTCTATCACCTATGTTACATCCGGTGCCCGATTTCGGCCTAATAGCTTCCATCCCAAAAACTGCCAAGTCTATCCCCCATGTTACATCCGGTACTCGATTTCAGCCTAATAGCTTCCACCCAAAAAACTGCCAAGTCTATCACCCATTTTACATCCGGTGCCCGATTTCGGCCTAATAGCTTCTATCCCAAAAACTGCCAAGTCTATCACCCATGTTACATCCGGTGCCCGATTTCGGCCTAATAGCTTCCATCCCAAAAACTTCCAAGTCTATGACCCATGTTACATCCGGTGCCCGATTTCGGCCTAATAGCTTCCATCCCAAACACTGCCAAGTCTATCACCCACGTTACATCCGGTGCCCGATTTCGTCCTAATAGCTTCCATCACAAACACTGCCAAGTCTATCACCCATGTTACATCCGGTGCCCGATTTCGGCCTAATAGCTTCCATCCCAAAAACTGCCAAGTCTCTCACCCATGTTACATCCGGTGCCCGATTTCGTCCTAATAGCTTCCATCCCAAACACTGCCAAGTCTATCACCAATGTTACATCCGGTGCCCGATTTCGGCCTAATAGCTTCCATCCCAAAAATAGCCAAGTCTATCACCCATGTTACATCCGGTGCCCGATTTCGGCCTAATAGCTTCCATCCCAAAAACTGCCAAGTCTATCACCAATGTTACATCCGGTGCCCGATTTTGGCCTAATAGCTTCCATCCCAAACACTGCCAAGTCTATCACCTATGTTACATCCGGTGTCCGATTTCGGCCTAATAGCTTCCATCCCAGAAACTGCCAAGTCTATCACCCATGTTACATCCGGTGCCCGATTTCGTCCTAATAGCTTCCATCCAAAACACTGCCAACTCTATCACCCATGTTACATCCGGTGCCCGATTTCGTCCTAATAGCTTCCATCCAAAACACTGCCAAGTCTATCACCCATGTTACATCCGGTGCCCGATTTCGTCCTAATAGCTTCCATCCCAAAAACTGCCAAGTCTATCACCCATGTTACATCCGGTGTCCGATTTCGGCCTAATAGCTTCCATCCCAGAAACTGCCAAGTCTATCACCCATGTTACATCCGGTGCCCGATTTCGGCCTAATAGCTTCCATCCCAAAAACTTCCAAGTCTATCACCCATGTTACATCCGGTGCCCGATTTCGGCCTAATAGCTTGCATCCCAAAAACTACCGAGTCTATCACCCATGTTACATCCGGTGCCCGATTTTGTCCTAATAGCTTCCATCCCAAACACTGCCAAGTCTATCACCTATGTTACATCCGGTGTCCGATTTCGGCCTAATAGCTTCCATCCCTGAAACTGCCAAGTCTATCACCCATGTTACATCCGGTGCTCGATTTCGGCCTAATAGCTTCCATCCCAAAAACTGCCAAGTCTATCACCCATGTTACATCTGGTGCCCGATTTCGGCCTAATAGCTTGCATCCCAAAAACTGCCAAGTCTATCACCCATGTTACATCCGGTGCCCGATTTCAGCCTAATAGCTTCCATCCCAAAAACTGCCAAGTCTATCACCCATGTTACATCCGGTGCTCGATTTCGGCCTAATAGCTTCCATCCCAAAAATTGCCAAGTCTATCACCCATGTTACATCCGGTGCCCGATTTCGGCCTAATAGCTTCCATCCCAAAAACTGCCAAGTCTATCACCCATGTTACATCCGGTGCCCGATTTCGGCCTAATAGTTTCCATGCCAAAAACTTCCAAGTCTATCACCCATGTTACATCAGACTTGGCAGTGTTTGGGATGGAAGCTATTAGGACGAAATCGGGCACCGGATGTAACATGGGTCATAGACTTGGCAGTGTTTGGGATGGAAGCTATTAGGACGAAATCGGGCCCCGGATGTAACATGGGTGATAGACTTGCCAGTGTTTTGGGATGGAAGCTATTAGGCCGAAATCGGGCACCGGATGTAACATGGGTGATAGACTTGGCTGTGTTTTGGATGGAAGCTATTAGGACGAAATCGGGCACCGGATGTAACATGGGTGATAGACTTGCCAGTGTTTTGGGATGGAAGCTATTAGGCCGAAATCGGGCACAGGATGTAACATGGGTGATAGACTTGGCAGTGTTTTGGATGGAAGCTATTAGGACGAAATCGGGCACCGGATGTAACATGGGTGATAGACTTGGCAGTGTTTGGGATGGAAGCTATTAGGCCGAAATCGGGCACCGGATGTAACATGGGTCATAGACTTGGCAGTGTTTGGGATGGAAGCTATTAGGCCGAAATCGGGCACCGGATGTAACATGGGTGATAGACTTGGCTGTGTTTTGGATGGAAGCTATTAGGACGAAATCGGGCACCGGATGTAACATGGGTGATAGACTTGCCAGTGTTTTGGGATGGAAGCTATTAGGCCGAAATCGGGCACAGGATGTAACATGGGTGATAGACTTGGCAGTTTTTGGGATGGAAGCTATTAGGCCGAAATCGGGCACCGGATGTAACATGGGTGATAGACTTGGCAGTTTTTGGGATGGAAGCTATTAGGCCGAAATCGGGCACCGGATGTAACATGGGTGATAGACTTGGCAGTGTTTGGGATGGAAGCTATTAGGACGAAATCGGGCACCGGATGTAACATGGGTGATAGACTTGGCAGTTTTTGGGATGGAAGCTATTAGGCCGAAATCGGGCACCGGATGTAACATGGGTGATAGACTTGGCAGTTTTTGGGATGGAAGCTATTAGGCCGAAATCGGGCACCGGATGTAACATGGGTGATAGACTTGGCAGTGTTTTGGGATGGAAGCTATTAGGCCGAAATCGGGCACCGGATGTAACATGGGTGATAGACTTGGCAGTGTTTTGGGATGGAAGCTATTAGGCCGAAATCGGGCACCGGATGTAACATGGGTGATAGACTTGGCAGTGTTTTGGGATGGAAGCTATTAGGACGAAATCGGGCACCGGATGTAACATGGGTGATAGACTTGGCAGTGTTTGGGATGGAAGCTATTAGGACGAAATCGGGCACCGGATGTAACATGGGTCATAGACTTGGCAGTGTTTGGGATGGAAGCTATTAGGCCGAAATCGGGCACCGGATGTAACATGGGTGATAGACTTGGCTGTGTTTTGGATGGAAGCTATTAGGACGAAATCGGGCACCGGATGTAACATGGGTGATAGACTTGCCAGTGTTTTGGGATGGAAGCTATTAGGCCGAAATCGGGCACAGGATGTAACATGGGTGATAGACTTGGCAGTGTTTTGGATGGAAGCTATTAGGACGAAATCGGGCACCGGATGTAACATGGGTGATAGACTTGGCAGTGTTTGGGATGGAAGCTATTAGGCCGAAATCGGGCACCGGATGTAACATGGGTCATAGACTTGGCAGTGTTTGGGATGGAAGCTATTAGGCCGAAATCGGGCACCGGATGTAACATGGGTGATAGACTTGGCTGTGTTTTGGATGGAAGCTATTAGGACGAAATCGGGCACCGGATGTAACATGGGTGATAGACTTGCCAGTGTTTTGGGATGGAAGCTATTAGGCCGAAATCGGGCACAGGATGTAACATGGGTGATAGACTTGGCAGTTTTTGGGATGGAAGCTATTAGGCTGAAATCGGGCACCGGATGTAACATGGGTGATAGACTTGGCAGTTTTTGGGATGGAAGCTATTAGGCCGAAATCGGGCACCGGATGTAACATGGGTGATAGACTTGGCAGTGTTTGGGATGGAAGCTATTAGGACGAAATCGGGCACCGGATGTAACATGGGTGATAGACTTGGCAGTTTTTGGGATGGAAGCTATTAGGCCGAAATCGGGCACCGGATGTAACATGGGTGATAGACTTGGCAGTTTTTGGATGGAAGCTATTAGGCCGAAATCGGGCACCGGATGTAACATGGGTGATAGACTTGGCAGTTTTTGGGATGGAAGCTATTAGGCCGAAATCGGGCACCGGATGTAACATGGGTGATAGACTTGGCAGTGTTTTGGGATGGAAGCTATTAGGCCGAAATCGGGCACCGGATGTAACATGGGTGATAGACTTGGCAGTGTTTGGGATGGAAGCTATTAGGCCGAAATCGGGCACCGGATGTAACATGGGTGATAGACTTGGCAGTGTTTTGGGATGGAAGCTATTAGGACGAAATCGGGCACCGGATGTAACATGGGTGATAGACTTGGCAGTGTTTTGGGATGGAAGCTATTAGGCCGAAATCGGGCACCGGATGTAACATGGGTGATAGACTTGGCAGTGTTTTGGGATGGAAGCTATTAGGACGAAATCGGGCACCGGATGTAACATGGGTGATAGACTTGGCAGTGTTTTGGGATGGAAGCTATTAGGACGAAATCGGGCACCGGATGTAACATGGGTGATAGACTTGGCAGTGTTTTGGGATGGAAGCTATTAGGACGAAATCGGGCACCGGATGTAACATGGGTGATAGACTTGGCAGTGTTTTGGGATGGAAGCTATTAGGCCGAAATCGGGCACCGGATGTAACATGGGTGATAGACTTGGCAGTGTTTTGGGATGGAAGCTATTAGGCCGAAATCGGGCACCGGATGTAACATGGGTGATAGACTTGGCAGTGTTTTGGGATGGAAGCTATTAGGCCGAAATCGGGCACCGGATGTAACATGGGTGATAGACTTGGCAGTGTTTTGGGATGGAAGCTATTAGGACGAAATCGGGCACCGGATGTAACATGGGTGATAGACTTGGCAGTGTTTGGGATGGAAGCTATTAGGCCGAAATCGGGCACCGGATGTAACATGGGTGATAGACTTGGCAGTGTTTGGGATGGAAGCTATTAGGCCGAAATCGGGCACCGGATGTAACATGGGTGATAGACTTGGCAGTGTTTTGGGATGGAAGCTATTAGGCCGAAATCGGGCACCGGATGTAACATGGGTGATAGACTTGGCAGTGTTTGGGATGGAAGCTATTAGGACGAAATCGGGCACCGGATGTAACATGGGTGATAGACTTGGCAGTGTTTGGGATGGAAGCTATTAGGACGAAATCGGGCACCGGATGTAACATGGGTCATAGACTTGGCAGTGTTTGGGATGGAAGCTATTAGGCCGAAATCGGGCACCGGATGTAACATGGGTGATAGACTTGGCTGTGTTTTGGATGGAAGCTATTAGGACGAAATCGGGCACCGGATGTAACATGGGTGATAGACTTGCCAGTGTTTTGGGATGGAAGCTATTAGGCCGAAATCGGGCACAGGATGTAACATGGGTGATAGACTTGGCAGTGTTTTGGATGGAAGCTATTAGGACGAAATCGGGCACCGGATGTAACATGGGTGATAGACTTGGCAGTGTTTGGGATGGAAGCTATTAGGCCGAAATCGGGCACCGGATGTAACATGGGTCATAGACTTGGCAGTGTTTGGGATGGAAGCTATTAGGCCGAAATCGGGCACCGGATGTAACATGGGTGATAGACTTGGCTGTGTTTTGGATGGAAGCTATTAGGACGAAATCGGGCACCGGATGTAACATGGGTGATAGACTTGCCAGTGTTTTGGGATGGAAGCTATTAGGCCGAAATCGGGCACAGGATGTAACATGGGTGATAGACTGTCTAGTTTTTGGTATGGAAGCTATTAGGCTGAAATCGGGCACCAGATGTAACATGGGTGCTAGACTTGCCAGTTTTTGGGATGGAAGCTATTAGTCCTAAATCGGGCACCGGATGTAACATAGGTGATAGACTTGGCAGTGTTTGGGATGGAAGCTATTAGGACGAAATCGGGCACCGGATGTAACATGGGTGATAGACTTGGCAGTTTTTGGGATGAAAGCTATTAGGCCGAAATCGGGCACCGGATGTAACATGGGTGATAGACTTGGCAGTTTTTGGGATGGAAGCTATTAGGCCGAAATCGGGCACCGGATGTAACATGGGTGATAGACTTGCAGTTTTTGGGATGGAAGCTATTAGGCCGAAATCGGGCACCGGATGTAACATGGGTGATAGACTTGGCTGTTTTTGGGATGGAAGCTATTAGGCTGAAATCGAGCACCGGATGTAACATGGGTGATAGACTTGGCAGTTTTTGGGATGGAAGCTATTAGGCCGAAATCGGGCACCGGATGTAACATGGGTGATAGACTTGGCAGTGTTTTGGATGGAAGCTATTAGGACGAAATCGGGCACCGGATGTAACATGGGTGATAGACTTGGCAGTGTTTTGGGATGGAAGCTATTAGGCCGAAATCGGGCACCGGATGTAACATGGGTGATAGACTTGGCAGTGTTTTGGGATGGAAGCTATTAGGACGAAATCGGGCACCGGATGTAACATGGGTGATAGACTTGGCAGTGTTTGGGATGGAAGCTATTAGGACGAAATCGGGCACCGGATGTAACATGGGTGATAGACTTGGCAGTGTTTGGGATGGAAGCTATTAGGCCGAAATCGGGCACCGGATGTAACATGGGTGATAGACTTGCCAGTGTTTTGGGATGGAAGCTATTAGGCCGAAATCGGGCACCGGATGTAACATGGGTGATAGACTTGGCAGTGTTTTGGATGGAAGCTATTAGGACGAAATCGGGCACCGGATGTAACATGGGTCATAGACTTGGCAGTGTTTGGGATGGAAGCTATTAGGCCGAAATCGGGCATCGGATGTAACATGGGTGATAGACTTGGCAGTGTTTTGGATGGAAGCTATTAGGACGAAATCGGGCACCGGATGTAACATGCGTCATAGACTTGGCAGTGTTTGGGATGGAAGCTATTAGGCCGAAATCGGGCACCGGATGTCACATGGGTGATAGACTTGGCTGTGTTTTGGATGGAAGCTATTAGGACGAAATCGGGCACCGGATGTAACATGCGTCATAGACTTGGCAGTGTTTGGGATGGAAGCTATTAGGCCGAAATCGGACACCGGATGTCACATGGGTGATAGACTTGGCTGTGTTTTGGATGGAAGCTATTAGGACGAAATCGGGCACCGGATGTAACATGGGTGATAGACTTGCCAGTGTTTTGGGATGGAAGCTATTAGGCCGAAATCGGGCACAGGATGTAACATGGGTGATAGACTTGGCAGTGTTTGGGATGGAAGCTATTAGGACGAAATCGGGCACCGGATGTAACATGGGTGATAGACTTGGCAGTGTTTGGGATGGAAGCTATTAGGACGAAATCGGGCACCGGATGTAACATGGGTCATAGACTTGGCAGTGTTTGGGATGGAAGCTATTAGGCCGAAATCGGGCACCGGATGTAACATGGGTGATAGACTTGGCTGTGTTTTGGATGGAAGCTATTAGGACGAAATCGGGCACCGGATGTAACATGGGATGATAGACTTGCCAGTGTTTTGGGATGGAAGCTATTAGGCCGAAATCGGGCACAGGATGTAACATGGGTGATAGACTTGGCAGTGTTTTGGATGGAAGCCATTAGGACGAAATCGGGCACCGGATGTAACATGGGTGATAGACTTGGCAGTGTTTGGGATGGAAGCTATTAGGCCGAAATCGGGCATCGGATGTAACATGGGTCATAGACTTGGCAGTGTTTGGGATAGAAGCTATTAGGCCGAAATCGGGCACCGGATGTAACATGGGTGATAGACTTGGCTGTGTTTTGGATGGAAGCATTTAGGACGAAATCGGGCACCGGATGTAACATGGGTGATAGACTTGCCAGTGTTTTGGGATGGAAGCTATTAGGCCGAAATCGGGCACAGGATGTAACATGGGTGATAGACTGTCTAGTTTTTGGTATGGAAGCTATTAGGCTGAAATCGGGCACCAGATGTAACATGGGTGCTAGACTTGCCAGTTTTTGGGATGGAAGCTATTAGTCCTAAATCGGGCACCAGATGTAACATAGGTGATAGACTTGGCAGTGTTTGGGATGGAAGCTATTAGGACGAAATCGGGCACCGGATGTAACATGGGTGATAGACTTGGCAGTTTTTGGGATGAAAGCTATTAGGCCGAAATCGGGCACTGGATGTAACATGGGTGATAGACTTGGCAGTTTTTGCGATGGAAGCTATTAGGCCGAAATCGGGCACCGGATGTAACATGGGTGATAGACTTTCCAGTTTTCGGGATGGAAGCTATTAGGCCGAAATCGGGCACCGGTTGTAACATGGGTGATATACTTGGCTGTTTTTGGGATGGAAGCTATTAGGCTGAAATCGAGCATCGGATGTAACATGGGGGATAGACTTGGCAGTTTTTCGGATGGAAGCTATTAGGCTGAAATCGAGCATCGAATGTAACATGGGGGATAGACTTGGCAGTTTTTGGGATGGAAGCTATTAGGACGAAATCGGGCACCGGATGTAACATGGGTGATAGACTTGGCAGTGTTTTGGATGGAAGCTATTAGGACGAAATCGGGCACCGGATGTAACATGGGTCATAGACTTGGCAGTGTTTGGGATGGAAGCTATTAGGCCAAAATCGGGCACCGGATGTCACATGGGTGATAGACTTGGCTGTGTTTTGGATGGAAGCTATTAGGACGAAATCGGGCACCGGATGTAACATGGGTGATAGACTTGCAAGTGTTTTGGGATGGAAGCTATTAGGCCGAAATCGGGCACAGGATGTAACATGGGTGATAGACTTGGCAGTGTTTGGGATGGAAGCTATTAGGACGAAATCGGGCACCGGATGTAACATGGGTGATAGACTTGGCAGTGTTTGGGATGGAAGCTATTAGGACGAAATCGGGCACCGGATGTAACATGGGTCATAGACTTGGCAGTGTTTGGGATGGAAGCTATTAGGCCGAAATCGGGCACCGGATGTAACATGGGTGATAGACTTGGCTGTGTTTTGGATGGAAGCTATTAGGATGAAATCGGGCACCGGATGTAACATGGGTGATAGACTTGCCAGTGTTTTGGGATGGAAGCTATTAGGCCGAAATCGGGCACAGGATGTAACATGGGTGATAGACTTGGCAGTGTTTTGGATGGAAGCTATTAGGACGAAATCGGGCACCGAATGTAACATGGGTGATAGACTTGGCAGTGTTTGGGATGGAAGCTATTAGGCCGAAATCGGGCACCGGATATAACATGGGTCATAGACTTGGCAGTGTTTGGGATAGAAGCTATTAGGCCGAAATCGGGCACCGGATGTAACATGGGGGATAGACTTGGCAGTTTTTGGGATGGAAGCTATTAGGACGAAATCGGGCACCGGATGTAACATGGGTGATAGACTTGGCAGTGTTTTGGATGGAAGCTATTAGGACGAAATCGGGCACCGGATGTAACATGCGTCATAGACTTGGCAGTGTTTGGGATGGAAGCTATTAGGCCGAAATAGGGCACCGGATGTCACATGGGTGATAGACTTGGCTGTGTTTTGGATGGAAGCTATTAGGACGAAATCGGGCACCTGATGTAACATGGGTGATAGACTTGCCAGTGTTTTGGGATGGAAGCTATTAGGCCGAAATCGGGCACAGGATGTAACATGGGTGATAGACTTGGCAGTGTTTGGGATGGAAGCTATTAGGACGAAATCGGGCACCGGATGTAACATGGGTCATAGACTTGGCAGTGTTTGGGATGGAAGCTATTAGGACGAAATCGGGCACCGGATGTAACATGGGTCATAGACTTGGCAGTGTTTGGGATGGAAGCTATTAGTCCGAAATCGGGCACCGGATGTAACATGGGTGATAGACTTGGCTGTGTTTTGGATGGAAGCTATTAGGACGAAATCGGGCACCGGATGTAACATGGGTGATAGACTTGCCAGTGTTTTGGGATGGAAGCTATTAGGCCGAAATCGGGCACAGGATGTAACATGGGTGATAGACTTGGCAGGGTTTTGGATGGAAGCTATTAGGACGAAATCGGGCACCGGATGTAACATGGGTGATAGACTTGGCAGTGTTTGGGATGGAAGCTATTAGGACGAAATCGGGCACCGGATGTAACATGGGTGATAGACTTGGCAGTTTTTACGATGGAAGCTATTAGGCCGAAATCGGGCACCGGATGTAACATGGGTGATATACTTGGCTGTTTTTGGGATGGAAGCTATTAGGCTGAAATCGAGCATCGAATGTAACATGGGGGATAGACTTGGCAGTTTTTGGGATGGAAGCTATTAGTACGAAATCGGGCACCGGATGTAACATGGGTGATAGACTTGGCAGTGTTTAGGATGGAAGCTATTAGGCCGAAATCGGGCACCGGATGTAACATGGGTCATAGACTTGGCAGTGTTTGGGATAGAAGCTATTAGGCCGAAATCAGGCACAGGATGTAACATGGGTGATAGACTTGGCTGTGTTTTGGATGGAAGCTATTAGGCCGAAATCGGGCACCGGATGTAACATGGGTCATAGACTTGGCAGTGTTTGGGATAGAAGCTATTAGGCCGAAATCAGGCACAGGATGTAACATGGGTGATAGACTTGGCTGTGTTTTGGATGGAAGCTTTTAGGACGAAATCGTGCACCGGATGTAACATGGGTGATAGACTTGCCAGTGTTTTGGAATGGAAGCTATTAGGCCGAAATCGGGCACAGGATGTAACATGGGTGATAGACTGTCTAGTTTTTGGTATGGAAGCTATTAGGCTGAAATCGGGCACCAGATGTAACATGGGTGCTAGACTTGCCAGTTTTTGGCATGGAAGCTATTAGTCCTAAATCGAGCACCGAATGTAACATAGGTGATAGACTTGGCAGTGTTTGGGATGGAAGCTATTAGGACGAAATCGGGCACCGGATGTAACATGGGTGATAAACTTGGCAGTTTTTGGGATGAAAGCTATTAGGCCGATGTAAGACCCCGCTCGTTCAGACATCGGAATTCCTACCGTCCGGTGGAATCTCGGGTGTCGGATCCTCTTTGGGGGGGGTAGAGCAAGGGTAAAGGAAAGGTTTTCTAAAATGTTTTTACGTGTTTTATGGTTTTAAATAGAAAAGAGTTGAGTTTTTGAAGAGAAAAGACCAAGGAGGCATTTGCCAGGTTCGGCCGCCGAAAGTGAAGTTCGGCCGCCGAACATGTGAAGGCTTCGGGAGCGCCTTTGGCCTCCGAAAGTCTTGTGGGAGCAAGCCAAGGTTCGGCCGCCGAAAGTGAGGTTCGGCCGCCGAACATGCATGAGTTTAGGGGGCACGTTAGGCTGCCGAAGGTTGATGACCAGGCCACCTATAAAGAGCCCTCAGATCGGAAATGGGCGAGTTTTCTCCCCATTCCCGAGCTCAGGTGAGTGTATGCCCTCCCTTGGTTGCTTGTGAGTCTTCTCTTCAAAATCCTTCAAGTTTTCATAAGATCTACCCTTGGTTTGAAGTTTTGAAGCTAAAGTAGAAGTTTTGGGAGCTTGGAGCTTTTGGAGCTTGGATTCTCCACACCTCCGAGTTAGGGATCGCACCAACCCTCGATCTTCAAGAGGTAAGTGTAGATCTTTGTTTCCTTGAGTTTTTAAGAAGTTTTAAGTAAGTTTTATGGAGGTTATATGGTTGAGTATGGGTAGATATGCATGTTTAGGCTTTTATAGGTTTGATGCCCAATGTATGTTATGTGATGATGTGTTGAGGAGTTTAAGCTAGTTTCTTTGCTCTCTTTGCTTGTGGGAGTGTGTATGCATGCTTGGGAGAGAGTATGTGAGGTTTGGGGTTGTTTTGTGAGGTTTAGGAGGCTGGTATGCACGAAGGCGGAGTTCTGATGAACTCAGGTTCGGCCGCCGAAGGTGGTTTCGGCCGCCGAACGTGCCTGAGGATGCGTAGGTTTGGCCGCCTAACCTTGCCCCCGAAAGTGGAGTTGTGGCTTGAAAGCAGACTTTCGGCCGCCGAAGGTAATGTTCGGCCGCCGAAAGTGCCTGACTTTCGTCTCTGGAGTGAGGGTTCGGCCGCCGAAGGTGCCGCCGAACCTACCCGAGTTTCGTCTCTGGAGGAGACTTTCGGCCGCCGAAGGTGCCGCCGAAAGTGCCTGTCCAGCCTTTTCATGGCTGTTTTCCTATGCGTATTTCTATGATGTTTAGAGGGGTTTTTGGGGAGTTTCTTATGAGTTGTTAGCATGTGTTTAGTACCTCATGTGAGTCCATCTGTGTAGGATTGGACCCGAGGAGAGGTGTCTAGCCTCAGTGCTAGTTGACCCTGAGTTTGTTGAGCAGAGGCTTCAGGTGAGTAGAACTAAACTTAATGTTTTACTTTAAGAAATTTTAATGTATAAAGCATACTCATACATCATGTTATGTAATAGGATGTTTGCACTAGTTCATCATGCCCATGCACCATGTTTATATGTTATAGGATGATTGCACTAGTTTCACGAAGGTGACGCATTGTATAATGTGCTATGTATATGATGTGATGGGTGGACCAAGGCGACCTCAATAGCCCGCAAGTCTGTCAATGAGTCTTTGTCAATCGGGCGAGTACATGTAGGAAAGCCCCATGAGAGCTCCTTCGGGGCCAAGTTTTGACAGAGGGAACGTTGGGGTCATGTCTAACCCTGAGGGGAAGGACGTTACGTGAACCCTCAAAAATCACCCGCAAGAGGAAGAGATTTGCTAGCATGAACTCAAGCGGGGGTGAGATGTTTGTTGTGATATAATTGTGATATGACGCATTTCATGAATGCATGAATAAGAAGAATAATTGAATTGAATAAAATGTCTTTATAATAAAATACATAAAAAGGGTGGAACAATAAAAGGCATAATAATATACCTAAAAATGGAGGAACTAAATCAAATGTTTTTCTCTGTTTCTACTCACTGGGCTCTTGTAGCTCACCCCATTCCCTTACCCCCAGTTTTGCAGGGCCAGAGTAAGTAAGCCAGAGTATGTCAAGCCAGAGTAAGTAGCCTGAGTTCAGTCAGAGTAAGCTATGGGATAGAAGAGGTTCAAGCATGGGTTGCCATGTTTGGTTGTAATAGCTTAGTTATGTTTATGTGTTCGTAGAAAGGAGAGATGCTTATTGTATATGTTTATGGAGATAGTATGTAATGTAAGTTGTAAAGAAATGATATGTTATGTAATGCTATGTATGTTTATTTTGCTTGTATAGTTTAGTGGTGGACATGAGCATGATGATATATGGACATGATAGATGGACTTGATGTATGGTCCTTATGTATAATAAGAATATGATGAATGGAAAGAGTAAAGAGTAATGTTATAAAGAGATAGAGCCAAGTTAAGAAAGTATAGATATGTCATGTGTTGTAGCATGAGATGTATAGAATTGTGCTTTGCCTAGAGTGTTGGTAAATCCCTTTTTGTTATGCATGATCTTGAGAAAATGTTTTAAATGTTATGAGTTTTGAATGGCCCGTGAGGGAAGAAAGGGTTCCAATCCCTTGACCCAAAGCGGATATGTTTTAAAGCAAGCTTGATGACCCATCTGGTATGAGGTTCTATGTTTTCATGCATAGGTCAAGCTGAGGTAAAGAAAACAAGTTTAAAGGTTTTTATGAGACCAAAGCTTAAGTTTTATGAAAATGTTGATCATGTATGGGATTATACCTAGAGTTTCAGGATGTTTAGAGGCTTGCTACGGGTTCCGGCGGCCTTAAGCCGATCTGAATCCTAGCGCCGAGCAGGTCGGAGCCGCTACAGAGGGGTACCGGTTTCCGGGCTGTTACAGTTGGTATCAGAGCATAGGGCCTCAATAGTACGGTGTTTGATGCGAAGGTGCTCAGACATCGGAAAGAGGTTGTGCTAGATGTTAGGAGGGCAAGCACATTAAGAAAGATTAAGAGTAAGATCATGTCCACTAGGATAGGATGTCGAGTCCTGTCTTGTATGATGATGTGTAATGCCATGTGTGATGCATGTGCATTTATGTTGTATTATGGATGTTGATAGTCCCTTAGCTGTGAGATAGCATGATATGTACTGATATGAGATGGGCTGAGCGACCAGGTGTGGCCCTTGGCACAGTTGGTCATGGCATGTTCTGCTATGTTGTAGACTGTAGGTGACAGGTTCATCCATGATATATGTTGCTTGAGGGGTCATGTGTTTATCACATGGACTATATGATATGATGCTATGCTATGTGTTGTGAGTTCATGTGTTTGTCATGGACCACATGATATGATGTGATGCTTATGTGTGCTTGTGTGCCTGTTGTGTTTCAGACAAGCTGAGATGCAAGGTGCTAGGAGCTCTATGGAGTCAGATCCATCTGAGTGGGAAAGTGAGCCTTTTCCCCTTGCAAGGTCAGGTGGAGAAGACAGAGCAAGAGACCCTGAAAGGTCTGTAGAAGTCTGCAGAGAAGTTATGGTGCAGAGGAGGGATGTTAGTTTGCAAGTGAACATGGATGAGGAAAGTATGGAAAAGTCTAAGGATTCTAAGAGTTCAAGTTCAGGAGAAGTTGATCCCTCCATGCTGAGTACAGCTACCAAGAGAGGTAGAAAGTGGGGAAGAGCCAGAGCCCCTAAGCAATGGGGCAAGACTAGGAAGGGTAGGCTGTGGAAGAGGTTTAGGCTTGATGCTGAAGATGGCTCGAGTTTTGGCCGAGGTCCTACAAGATGTTTGAGGTGCGGAAGGTTGCACAGAGGGCCTTGTCGAGTTGGGACAACGGCATGCTTCAGGTGCGGACAGGAAGGGCACTTCGCACGTGATTGTCCTACTGCGCCCAGGAGAGTGTGGTCCCAGCAGCGAGCTGCAGGTGATGTGGCTCAAGCCAGTGTTCCAGGAAGGGGAGCAGACACATCGAACGCAGTGATGCCAGGTACGCTCACTTGTTCATGTTCTGATGTGTGTGTTTGTGCTCTAGTGTGTTTCCCTTTTCTGTTGTTGCTCTAGGAGCCTTTGAGAGGTTGAGTTGATAGCTTCTGGGTGTAGAGTGTTCTCTTTGGGTTTGTAGACCGGATAGGATCCATCTGTGACTGAGATTCAGGCCAGTGTCCGATGAGGGTAGATGCCTTCCACCCGAGCATGAGGTCCAAGACTTGAGTGTCTGGATATCAGCCGGGGGATGGATTGGTTTTCTACTTGTGGAGCTGGTGATACTTGCGTCTGCAGCGCAAGGTGGTCAGGATCGAAATGCAGGATGGGTCTGAGGTAGACTTCAGAGGGGACCAAGTAGGTTGCCTAGAAGTTTGATGTCAGCTGTCAGGCTCGTAGAGTGTATGGGAATGGTTAGTAGAGAGTTCTAGCTCGGGTTTGTGAGCTGAGTAGGCAGGTCTAGGAACCAGCCCTAGTGCCATAGATAGAGCGAGTGTTCAGAGGTTTCAGGCTAGTGTCAGGTTGGCCATCAATCAGGGAGGTAGAGTTTGGTTCAGAGGTGGTGCTTAGTACCCGTAACCATTTCTCTCTTTCCTTTCGGGATGGTACCTGCAGAGAGTAAGAGTATAGCAGAGAAGAGTAAGAGTAGAATAGAAAGCAGAAGAGAAAAGTAAGATCAGTGAAGAAAGAAGAGAGAAGGATCAGAGTAGCGCAGCAGAAGCTTGTGGCGTTCAAGCGCAAGTTTGAGGTTTTGTTTGTTTGTGTTTTTGTTTGAACATTCGGGGACGAATGTTCTGTAAGGGGGGAAGAATGTAAGACCCCGCTCGTTCAGACATCGGAATTCCTACCGTCCGGTGGAATCTCGGGTGTCGGATCCTCTTTGGGGGGGGTAGAGCAAGGGTAAAGGAAAGGTTTTCTAAAATGTTTTTACGTGTTTTATGGTTTTAAATAGAAAAGAGTTGAGTTTTTGAAGAGAAAAGACCAAGGAGGCATTTGCCAGGTTCGGCCGCCGAAAGTGAAGTTCGGCCGCCGAACATGTGAAGGCTTCGGGAGCGCCTTTGGCCTCCGAAAGTCTTGTGGGAGCAAGCCAAGGTTCGGCCGCCGAAAGTGAGGTTCGGCCGCCGAACATGCATGAGTTTAGGGGGCACGTTAGGCTGCCGAAGGTTGATGACCAGGCCACCTATAAAGAGCCCTCAGATCGGAAATGGGCGAGTTTTCTCCCCATTCCCGAGCTCAGGTGAGTGTATGCCCTCCCTTGGTTGCTTGTGAGTCTTCTCTTCAAAATCCTTCAAGTTTTCATAAGATCTACCCTTGGTTTGAAGTTTTGAAGCTAAAGTAGAAGTTTTGGGAGCTTGGAGCTTTTGGAGCTTGGATTCTCCACACCTCCGAGTTAGGGATCGCACCAACCCTCGATCTTCAAGAGGTAAGTGTAGATCTTTGTTTCCTTGAGTTTTTAAGAAGTTTTAAGTAAGTTTTATGGAGGTTATATGGTTGAGTATGGGTAGATATGCATGTTTAGGCTTTTATAGGTTTGATGCCCAATGTATGTTATGTGATGATGTGTTGAGGAGTTTAAGCTAGTTTCTTTGCTCTCTTTGCTTGTGGGAGTGTGTATGCATGCTTGGGAGAGAGTATGTGAGGTTTGGGGTTGTTTTGTGAGGTTTAGGAGGCTGGTATGCACGAAGGCGGAGTTCTGATGAACTCAGGTTCGGCCGCCGAAGGTGGTTTCGGCCGCCGAACGTGCCTGAGGATGCGTAGGTTTGGCCGCCTAACCTTGCCCCCGAAAGTGGAGTTGTGGCTTGAAAGCAGACTTTCGGCCGCCGAAGGTAATGTTCGGCCGCCGAAAGTGCCTGACTTTCGTCTCTGGAGTGAGGGTTCGGCCGCCGAAGGTGCCGCCGAACCTACCCGAGTTTCGTCTCTGGAGGAGACTTTCGGCCGCCGAAGGTGCCGCCGAAAGTGCCTGTCCAGCCTTTTCATGGCTGTTTTCCTATGCGTATTTCTATGATGTTTAGAGGGGTTTTTGGGGAGTTTCTTATGAGTTGTTAGCATGTGTTTAGTACCTCATGTGAGTCCATCTGTGTAGGATTGGACCCGAGGAGAGGTGTCTAGCCTCAGTGCTAGTTGACCCTGAGTTTGTTGAGCAGAGGCTTCAGGTGAGTAGAACTAAACTTAATGTTTTACTTTAAGAAATTTTAATGTATAAAGCATACTCATACATCATGTTATGTAATAGGATGTTTGCACTAGTTCATCATGCCCATGCACCATGTTTATATGTTATAGGATGATTGCACTAGTTTCACGAAGGTGACGCATTGTATAATGTGCTATGTATATGATGTGATGGGTGGACCAAGGCGACCTCAATAGCCCGCAAGTCTGTCAATGAGTCTTTGTCAATCGGGCGAGTACATGTAGGAAAGCCCCATGAGAGCTCCTTCGGGGCCAAGTTTTGACAGAGGGAACGTTGGGGTCATGTCTAACCCTGAGGGGAAGGACGTTACGTGAACCCTCAAAAATCACCCGCAAGAGGAAGAGATTTGCTAGCATGAACTCAAGCGGGGGTGAGATGTTTGTTGTGATATAATTGTGATATGACGCATTTCATGAATGCATGAATAAGAAGAATAATTGAATTGAATAAAATGTCTTTATAATAAAATACATAAAAAGGGTGGAACAATAAAAGGCATAATAATATACCTAAAAATGGAGGAACTAAATCAAATGTTTTTCTCTGTTTCTACTCACTGGGCTCTTGTAGCTCACCCCATTCCCTTACCCCCAGTTTTGCAGGGCCAGAGTAAGTAAGCCAGAGTATGTCAAGCCAGAGTAAGTAGCCTGAGTTCAGTCAGAGTAAGCTATGGGATAGAAGAGGTTCAAGCATGGGTTGCCATGTTTGGTTGTAATAGCTTAGTTATGTTTATGTGTTCGTAGAAAGGAGAGATGCTTATTGTATATGTTTATGGAGATAGTATGTAATGTAAGTTGTAAAGAAATGATATGTTATGTAATGCTATGTATGTTTATTTTGCTTGTATAGTTTAGTGGTGGACATGAGCATGATGATATATGGACATGATAGATGGACTTGATGTATGGTCCTTATGTATAATAAGAATATGATGAATGGAAAGAGTAAAGAGTAATGTTATAAAGAGATAGAGCCAAGTTAAGAAAGTATAGATATGTCATGTGTTGTAGCATGAGATGTATAGAATTGTGCTTTGCCTAGAGTGTTGGTAAATCCCTTTTTGTTATGCATGATCTTGAGAAAATGTTTTAAATGTTATGAGTTTTGAATGGCCCGTGAGGGAAGAAAGGGTTCCAATCCCTTGACCCAAAGCGGATATGTTTTAAAGCAAGCTTGATGACCCATCTGGTATGAGGTTCTATGTTTTCATGCATAGGTCAAGCTGAGGTAAAGAAAACAAGTTTAAAGGTTTTTATGAGACCAAAGCTTAAGTTTTATGAAAATGTTGATCATGTATGGGATTATACCTAGAGTTTCAGGATGTTTAGAGGCTTGCTACGGGTTCCGGCGGCCTTAAGCCGATCTGAATCCTAGCGCCGAGCAGGTCGGAGCCGCTACAGAGGGGTACCGGTTTCCGGGCTGTTACAGCCGAAATCGGGCACTGGATGTAACATGGGTGATAGACTTGGCAGTTTTTACGATGGAAGCTATTAGGCCGAAATCGGGCACCGGATGTAACATGGGTGATATACTTGGCTGTTTTTGGGATGGAAGCTATTAGGCTGAAATCGAGCATCGGATGTAACATGGGGGATAGACTTGGCAGTTTTTGGGATGGAAGCTATTAGTACGAAATCGGGCACCGGATGTAACATGGGTGATAGACTTGGCAGTGTTTTGGATGGAAGCTATTAGGACGAAATCGGGCACCGGATGTAACATGGGTCATAGACATGGCAGTGTTTGGGATGGAAGCTATTAGGCCGAAATCGGGCATCGGATGTAACATGGGTGATAGACTTGGCAGTGTTTTGGATGGAAGCTATTAGGACGAAATCGGGCACCGGATGTAACATGCGTCATAGACTTGGCAGTGTTTGGGATGGAAGCTATTAGGCCGAAATCGGGCACCGGATGTCACATGGGTGATAGACTTGGCTGTGTTTTGGATGGAAGCTATTAGGACGAAATCGGGCACCGGATGTAACATGCGTCATAGACTTGGCAGTGTTTGGGATGGAAGCTATTAGGCCGAAATCGGACACCGGATGTCACATGGGTGATAGACTTGGCTGTGTTTTGGATGGAAGCTATTAGGACGAAATCGGGCACCGGATGTAACATGGGTGATAGACTTGCCAGTGTTTTGGGATGGAAGCTATTAGGCCGAAATCGGGCACAGGATGTAACATGGGTGATAGACTTGGCAGTGTTTGGGATGGAAGCTATTAGGACGAAATCGGGCACCGGATGTAACATGGGTGATAGACTTGGCAGTGTTTGGGATGGAAGCTATTAGGACGAAATCGGGCACCGGATGTAACATGGGTCATAGACTTGGCAGTGTTTGGGATGGAAGCTATTAGGCCGAAATCGGGCACCGGATGTAACATGGGTGATAGACTTGGCTGTGTTTTGGATGGAAGCTATTAGGACGAAATCGGGCACCGGATGTAACATGGATGATAGACTTGCCAGTGTTTTGGGATGGAAGCTATTAGGCCGAAATCGGGCACAGGATGTAACATGGGTGATAGACTTGGCAGTGTTTTGGATGGAAGCCATTAGGACGAAATCGGGCACCGGATGTAACATGGGTGATAGACTTGGCAGTGTTTGGGATGGAAGCTATTAGGCCGAAATCGGGCATCGGATGTAACATGGGTCATAGACTTGGCAGTGTTTGGGATAGAAGCTATTAGGCCGAAATCGGGCACCGGATGTAACATGGGTGATAGACTTGGCTGTGTTTTGGATGGAAGCATTTAGGACGAAATCGGGCACCGGATGTAACATGGGTGATAGACTTGCCAGTGTTTTGGGATGGAAGCTATTAGGCCGAAATCGGGCACAGGATGTAACATGGGTGATAGACTGTCTAGTTTTTGGTATGGAAGCTATTAGGCTGAAATCGGGCACCAGATGTAACATAGGTGCTAGACTTGCCAGTTTTTGGGATGGAAGCTATTAGTCCTAAATCGGGCACCAGATATAACATAGGTGATAGACTTGGCAGTGTTTGGGATGGAAGCTATTAGGACGAAATCGGGCACCGGATGTAACATGGGTGATAGACTTGGCAGTTTTTGGGATGAAAGCTATTAGGCCGAAATCGGGCACTGGATGTAACATGGGTGATAGACTTGGCAGTTTTTGCGATGGAAGCTATTAGGCCGAAATCGGGCACCGGATGTAACATGGGTGATAGACTTTCCAGTTTTCGGGATGGAAGCTATTAGGCCGAAATCGGGCACCGGTTGTAACATGGGTGATATACTTGGCTGTTTTTGGGATGGAAGCTATTAGGCTGAAATCGAGCATCGGATGTAACATGGGGGATAGACTTGGCAGTTTTTCGGATGGAAGCTATTAGGCTGAAATCGAGCATCGAATGTAACATGGGGGATAGACTTGGCAGTTTTTGGGATGGAAGCTATTAGGACGAAATCGGGCACCGGATGTAACATGGGTGATAGACTTGGCAGTGTTTTGGATGGAAGCTATTAGGACGAAATCGGGCACCGGATGTAACATGGGTCATAGACTTGGCAGTGTTTGGGATGGAAGCTATTAGGCCAAAATCGGGCACCGGATGTCACATGGGTGATAGACTTGGCTGTGTTTTGGATGGAAACTATTAGGACGAAATCGGGCTCCGGATGTAACATGGCTGATAGACTTGCAAGTGTTTTGGGATGGAAGCTATTAGGCCGAAATCGGGCACAGGATGTAACATGGGTGATAGACTTGGCAGTGTTTGGGATGGAAGCTATTAGGACGAAATCGGGCACCGGATGTAACATTGGTGATAGACTTGGTAGTGTTTGGGATGGAAGCTATTAGGACGAAATCGGGCACCG
>NW_025215482.1:564567-587287 GCF_001659605.2 Manihot esculenta | reverse complement strand
CGGCCGAAAGTCTCATCCAGAGACGAAACTCATGCACTTTCGGCGGCCGAACTCCCTCTTTCGGCGGCCGAAAGCCCCTTTCTCACCCAAAAGCCTAGCTTTCGGGGGCAAGGTTTTGGCAGCCGAAACTGCCTCCTCAAGGGGTTCGGCGGCCGAACCTTGCTTCGGCGGCCGAACCTTGCTTCGGCGGCCGAACCTGGATTCTCCAGAAAGGCAGAATCCGAGCACAACTCATGCTCTCAGCCTCCAAATCCTATCAACCACCCATAACATGCATACCAACACTTCTCAACTAACATATAACATAACTCATGCATATAGAGGCCTAAAAACTAGTTCAAGCCCCAAAAACAACAACAAAACGCATATGAGCAACATATGCTCAAACTCATGCTTATACCCCAAAACATGCCATAAACTCTTCAAAACTGCTTAAAACTTGCTTTAAACATAAGGGGAGGTGAGGATCCATGCTTACCTCTTGAAGAACTAGAGGATTGAGGATCCAAGCTTGGAGATGGGGGAAAACTCAATCAAAGTCTCCAAGTGCTCAACTTTGCTTCCTTTTGCTCAAATCTCTAATACAAAGCTCAAAACATGTGAAAACATGCAAGATTTGAGGAAAACATGAAAAATCACACCAAGGAGAGGTTAAACCCACCTTTGACCCAAAAACAGTGTGTTAACACTCGAGTCTCGGGCAAAGGGGCTTTTGTAGTGGCCAACCGACTCTTCCTTCGGCGGCCTAACGTGCATGCGAACCCATGCAACTTTCGGCGGCCGAACTTCACCTTCGGCGGCCGAACCTGGCTTTTGTCCCCTTGGCCTTTTCATTTCAAAACTCAATTTTCTTAACTCAAAACATGCAAACATGATAAAAACACTTAAAAAACATCTTAAAAACCTTTCTTATACCCTTAGGGCAAGCTCCGAAATCCTCGAATCCCGACTTCCAACGGAAAATCCGCCGGAACGTAGGAATTCCGATACCGGGGTCTAGCCGGGTATTACAGGGCACCGGATGTAACATAGGTGATAGACTTGGCAGTGTTTGGGATGGAAGCTATTAGGACGAAATCGGGCACCGGATGTAACATGGGTGATAGACTTGGCAGTTTTTGGGATGGAAGCTATTAGGCCGAAATCGGGCACCGGATGTAACATGGGTGATAGACTTGGCAGTTTTTGGGATGGAAGCTATTAGGCCGAAATCGGGCACCGGATGTAACATGGGTAATAGACTTGGCAGTTTTTGGGATGGAAGCTATTAGGCCGAAATCAGGCACCGGATGTAACATGGGTGATAGACTTGGCAGTTTTTGGGATGGAAGCTATTAGGCCGAAATCGGGCACCGGATGTAACATGGTGATAGACTTGCCAGTTTTTGGGATGGAAGCTATTAGGCCGAAATCGGGCACCGGATGTAACATGGGTGATAGACTTGCCAGTTTTTGGGATGGAAGCTATTAGGCCGAAATCGGGCACCGGATGTAACATGGGTGATAGACTTGGCAGTTTTTGGGATGGAAGCTATTAGGCCGAAATCGGGCACCGGATGTAACATGGGTGATAGACTTGGTAGTTTTTGGGATGGAAGCTATTAGGCCGAAATCGGGCATCGGATGTAACATGGGTGATAGACTTGGATGTTTTTGGGATGGAAGCTATTAGGACCGAAATCGGGCACCGGATGTAACATGGGTGATAGACTTGGCAGTTTTTGGGATGGAAGCTATTAGGCAGAAATCGGGCACCGGATGTAACATGGGTGATAGACTTGGCAGTGTTTGGGATTGAAGCTATTAGGACGAAATCGGGCACCGGATGTAACATGGGTGATAGACTTGGCAGTGTTTTGGGATGGACGCTATTAGGCCGAAATCGGGCACAGGATGTAACATGGGTGATAGACTTGGAAGTTTTTGGGATGGAAGCTATTAGGCCGAAATTGGGCACCGGATGTGACATGGGTGATAGACTTGGCAGTTTTTGGGATGGAAGCTATTAGGCCGAAATCGAGCACCGGATGTAACATGGGTGATGGACTTGGCAGGTTTTGGGATGGAAGCTATTAGGCCGAAATCGGGCACCGGATGTAACATGGGTCATAGACTTGGCAGTGTTTGGGATGGAAGCTATTAGGCCGAAATCGGGCACCGGATGTAACATGGGTGATAGACTTGGCTGTGTTTTGGATGGAAGCTATTAGGACGAAATCGGGCACCGGATGTAACATGGGTGATAGACTTGCCAGTGTTTTGGGATGGAAGCTATTAGGCCGAAATCGGGCACAGGATGTAACATGGGTGATAGACTTGGCAGTGTTTGGGATGGAAGCTATTAGGACGAAATCGGGCACCGGATGTAACATGGGTGATAGACTTGGCAGTGTTTGGGATGGAAGCTATTAGGCCGAAATCGGGCACCGGATGTAACATGGGTGATAGACTTGGCAGTGTTTGGGATGGAAGCTATTAGGACGAAATCGGGCACCGGATGTAACATGGGTGATAGACTTGGCAGTGTTTGGGATGGAAGCTATTAGGCCGAAATCGGGCACCGGATGTAACATGGGTGATAGACTTGGCAGTTTTTGGGATGGAAGCTATTAGGCCGAAATCGGGCACCGGATGTAACATGGGTGATAGACTTGGCAGTTTTTGGGATGGAAGCTATTAGGCCGAAATCGGGCACCGGATGTAACATGGGTGATAGACTTGCAGTGTTTTGGGATGGAAGCTATTAGGCCGAAATCGGGCACAGGATGTAACATGGGTGATAGACTTGGCAGTGTTTGGGATGGAAGCTATTAGGACGAAATCGGGCACCGGATGTAACATGGGTGATAGACTTGGCAGTGTTTGGGATGGAAGCTATTAGGACGAAATCGGGCACCGGATGTAACATGGGTGATAGACTTGGCAGTGTTTGGGATGGAAGCTATTAGGCCGAAATCGGGCACCGGATGTAACATGGGTGATAGACTTGGCTGTGTTTTGGATGGAAGCTATTAGGACGAAATCGGGCACCGGATGTAACATGGGTGATAGACTTGCCAGTGTTTTGGGATGGAAGCTATTAGGCCGAAATCGGGCACAGGATGTAACATGGGTGATAGACTTGGCAGTGTTTGGGATGGAAGCTATTAGGACGAAATCGGGCACCGAATGTAACATGGGTGATAGACTTGGCAGTGTTTGGGATGGAAGCTATTAGGCCGAAATCGGGCACCGGATGTAACATGGGTGATTGACTTGGCACTGTTTCGGATGGAAGCTATTAGGACGAAATCGGGCACCGGATGTAACATGGGTGATAGACTTGGCAGTGTTTGGGATGGAAGCTATTAGGCCGAAATCGGGCACCGAATGTAACATGGGTCATAGACTTGGCAGTGTTTGGGATGGAAGCTATTAGGCCGAAATCGGGCACCGGATGTAACATGGGTGATAGACTTGGAAGTTTTTGGGATGGAAGCTATTAGGCCGAAATCGGGCACCGGATGTAACATGGGTAATAGACTTGGCAGTTTTTGGGATGGAAGCTATTAGGCCGAAATCAGGCACCGGATATAACATTGGTGATAGACTTGGCAGTTTTTGGGTTGGAAGCTATTAGGCCGAAATCGGGCACCGAATGTAACATGGATGATAGACTTTCCAGTTTTCGGGATGGAAGCTATTAGACCGAAATCGGGCACCGGAAGTAACATGGGTGATAGACTTGCCAGTTTTTAGGATGGAAGCTATTAGGCCAAAATCAGGCACCGGATGTAACATGGGTGATAGACTTGGCAGTTTTTGGGATGGAAGCTATTAGGCCGAAATCGAGCACCGGATGTAACATGGGTGATAGAGTTGGTAGTTTTTGGGATGGAAGCTATTAGGCCGAAATCGGGCATCGGATGTAACATGGGTGATAGACTTGGAAGTTTTTGGGATGGAAGCGATTAGACCGAAATCGGGCACCGGATGTAACATGGGTGATAGACTTGGCAGTTTTTGGGATGGAAGCTATTAGGCGGAAATCAGGCACCGGATGTAACATGGGTGATAGACTTGGCAGTGTTTGGGATTGAAGCTATTAAGCCGAAATCGGGCACCGGATGTAACATGGGTGATAGACTTGGCAGTGTTTTGGATGGAAGCTATTAGGACGAAATCGGGCACCGGATGTAACATGGGTGATAGACTTGGCAGTGTTTGGGATGGAAGCTATTAGGCCGAAATCCGGCACCGGATGTAACATGGGTCATAGACTTGGCAGTATTTGGGATGGAAGCTATTAGGCCGAAATCGGGCACCGGATGTAACATGGGTGATAGACTTGGCAGTGTTTTGGATGGAAGCTATTAGGACGAAATCGGGCACCGGATGTAACATGGGTGATAGACTTGGCAGTGTTTTGGGATGGACGCTATTAGGCCGAAATCGGGCACAGGATGTAACATGGGTGATAGACTTCGAAGTTTTTGGGATGGAAGCTATTAGGCCGAAATTGGGCACCGGATGTGACATGGGTGATAGACTTGGCAGTTTTTGGGATGGAAGCTATTCGGCCGAAATCGAGCACCGGATGTAACATGGGTGATAGACTTGGCAGTTTTTGGGATGGAAGCTATTAGGCCGAAATCGGGCACTGGATGTAACTTGGGTCATAGACTTGGCAGTGTTTGGGATGGAAGCTATTGTAACAGCCCGCTTACCGGACCATTACCGGCACTAGGATCCAGATCGGCTTAAGGCCGCCGGGACCCGTAGTAAGCCTACTGTCAACTCTGTGTACCTGATAAATCCCATACATGATCATACTTAAGCTTAAAACTGTTACTTACTCTTTTTTTTTTCTTGCTTGACTATCTTTTCTTTCTGTATAACTTTTCTCATCCACTAAGCCTGGACTATGCATGCTCTGTCTGTATGCACTCGAAGAGTGATACCTGCTATGGTACCATACAGTAACTACAGAGATAGAAAGACTACCATGCACCAAGCCTAGCGCATCATAACAACATTATCTCAATCATAAAAAGATCATGTGCAAAGGGATAAACATACACTAGGGCCAAGCACAATTCTATAACTCAATACATAACTTGCTATTACATCATTTCTATACATTACATAAACTCTGTACTGTACATCATTATCATGTCCACTATTCTATACTATTACATATGCCTTTTACCCTTGCTATCTCTTTCTCTTTCTCTTCTTTGAGACCCTGAAAAATGGGGTTAGGGAGAGGGATGAGCTACTAAAGCCCAGTGAGCGGAATCTATAAATAAATCACATTTAAAACATGCTATCATATGATGCATCACTGCACAAACATTTCACATCTCGGATTGGACATGATCCCAAAACTCCCTCTGTCAGTGCCCGGCCCCCAAAGGAGCTCACACAGGTCTTTCACTAACTACTCATGGTGCCCGACCCTATAAGGGCTCTCACAGGACTCATCCAAGGTAAATGCCCGGCCCCAAAAGAGCTCACACAGGACATACTATCATGACAGACTTATGGGCTATTGAGATCGCCTTGGTCCAATCCACATATACACGTAATAATGCAATGCATCAACTTGGTGAATACTAATGCAAAGCATCCTACATAAACATGGCATTAATGATGCATGAATCATGCTAAAACAGTTCTTATCTTTTAAAATAAAGTTCTGTTCCACTCACCTCTGTCAACTGTTGAGCAGTCTCTGTAACGCTAACTCTGTGGGCCTCCTTGGTCTCTCGGGTCCGTACCTACACAGGTGGACTCAAATGAGGACCAAACTTACTTAAACATAAAAACCCCTCTAAAACATCATAGGTATGCATGGAAAAATGGGCAAAAGAAGGCTGGACAGGGCACCTTCGGCGGCACTTTCGGCGGCCGAAACCCCTCTCCAGAGACGAAACTCATGCATGTTCGGCGGCACCTTCGGCGGCCGAAAGTCTCATCCAGAGACGAAACTCATGCACTTTTGGCGGCCGAACTCCCTCTTTCGGCGGCCGAAAGCCCCTTTCTCACCCAAAAGCCTAGCTTTCGGGGGCAAGGTTTGGCAGCCGAAACTGCCTCCTCAAGGGGTTCGGCGGCCGAACCTTGCTTCGGCGGCCGAACCTTGCTTCGGCGGCCGAACCTGGATTCTCCAGAAAGGCAGAATCCGAGCACAACTCATGCTCTCAGCCTCCAAATCCTATCAACCACCCATAACATGCATACCAACACTTCTCAACTAACATATAACATAACTCATGCATATAGAGGCCTAAAAACTAGTTCAAGCCCCAAAAACAACAACAAAACGCATATGAGCAACATATGCTCAAACTCATGCTTATACCCCAAAACATGCCATAAACTCTTCAAAACTGCTTAAAACTTGCTTTAAACATAAGGGGAGGTGAGGATCCATGCTTACCTCTTGAAGAACTAGAGGATTGAGGATCCAAGCTTGGAGATGGGGGAAAACTCAATCAAAGTCTCCAAGTGCTCAACTTTGCTTCCTTTTGCTCAAATCTCTAATACAAAGCTCAAAACATGTGAAAACATGCAAGATTTGAGGAAAACATGAAAAATCACACCAAGGAGAGGTTAAACCCACCTTTGACCCAAAAACAGTGTGTTAACACTCGAGTCTCGGGCAAAGGGGCTTTTGTAGTGGCCAACCGACTCTTCCTTCGGCAGCCTAACGTGCATGCGAACCCATGCAACTTTCGGCGGCCGAACTTCACCTTCGGCGGCCGAACCTGGCTTTTGTCCCCTTGCCCTTTTCATTTCAAAACTCAATTTTCTTAACTCAAAACATGCAAACATGATAAAAACACTTAAAAACATCTTAAAAACCTTTCTTATACCCTTAGGGCAAGCTTCGACATCCTCGAATCCCGACTTCCAACGGAAAATCCGCCGGAACGTAGGAATTCCGATACCGGGGTCTAGCCGGGTATTACATTCTCCCCCCCTTAAGAACATTCGTCCCCGAATGTTCCTCTCTAACTCAAAACAGAGTAACAAACATAACAGAAAGCACATAAAGAAGCTAACACTAACCTCAAAAGAGATGGGGGTACTGTTGGAGCATAGACTCCCGTGTCTCCCAGGTGCACTGTTCTATATTATGGTGGTTCTAGAGGACTTTCACCATCGTGATCTCCTTGTTCCTTAGCTTTCTGATCTGGGTGTCAATGATCCGCACTGGTTGTTCTACATACGTGAGATCACCTAGGATCTCCACATCTGGTTCGCTAAGAACCTTATTCGGATCTGACACAAACTTCCTTAGCATCGAAACATGGAAGACTGGATGGATTCTTTCCATAGACATAGGCAAATCAAGCTTATACGACACATTGCCGACCTTCTGCAAAATCTCAAAAGGTCCAATGTACCGCGGAGCCAGCTTACCTTTCCTCCCAAAACGAACCACCCCTTTCATTGGAGACACCTTCAACAAGACCAGATCCCCCTCCTCAAACTCTATGTGCTTTCTGCGAACGTCTGCATAGCTCTTCTACCGACTAACAGCAGTCTTGAGCCTCTCTCTGATGATGGGCACCACCCTGTTCGTGATCTCTACTAACTCAGGCCCTGCTAGGGACCTTTCTCCAACCTCTTCCCAACAAACTGGTGACCTGCACTTCCTCCCATACAGAGCTTCATATGGGGCCATCCCTATGCTAGCATGATGACTATTGTTGTAGGCAAACTCCACTAAGGGTAGATGTTGCCTCCAAGATCCGCCAAAATCTAGCACACACATTCTAAGCATATCTTCTATGGTCTGGATGGTCCTTTCTGACTGTCCGTCAGTCTGTGGATGGAAAGCAGTGCTGAAGTCTAACCTCGTGCCCATAGCCTCTTGCAGACTTCGCCAAAACCTGGAGGTAAACTGGGGTCCTCTGTCAGACACTATAGAAACAGGAGCCCCATGCAACCTCACAACTTCCTCAAGATACACCTGCGCTAGCTTGTCCACAGAGTAGCCACTCCTAACAAGAATGAAGTGAGCAGATTTAGTCAGTCTATCCACAATCACCCATATGGAGTCTAGTCTGTTGGACGTCGCCGGTAAGCCCACTACAAAATCCATGGCTATATTCTCCCATTTCCATTCTGGAATCGGCAGTGGGTTAAGCATTCCAGCCGGCTTCTGGTGCTCTAGCTTCACCCTTTGACATATCTCGCAGGCTGACACAAACTGTGCCACTTCTCTCTTCATTGCTGGCCACCAATACACTTTCTTCAGATCTTGGTACATCTTGGTGGCTCCAGGGTGAATGCTATATCTCGCATTATGAGCTTCTCTCATAATGTCGCCTTTCAAACTGATGTCGTCTGGTACACATAGTCTATGCCCGTAGCGGAGAATCCCTTGGTCATCGAATCTAAACTCTTCGCTCTTGCCTGACTGAATAGTTCTGGCAATCTTGACCAACACTGGATCCTCATGTTGTTTCTGAGCCACTTGCTCCAGAAACACGGGTGTAACTTTCATCTGTGCAATCAAAGCACCTGTACCAGTTAACTCTAACTGTAGCCCTTCCTCAACTAATCTGTAGAAGTCCTTCACCACCGGTCTCCTTTCTGCTGTAATGTGGGATAAACTGCCTAATGATTTCCGGCTCAAGGCATCGGCTACAACATTTGCCTTTCCCGGATGATACTGGATTCTGCAATCATAATCACTAAGCAATTCCACCCACCGTCTCTGCCTCAAGTTTAACTCCCTTTGACTCAGGATGTGCTGTAGGCTCTTATGATCTGTAAAGATCTCACATTTCACCCCATAGAGGTAATGCCTCCACATCTTGAGTGCAAAGATAACAGCTGCCATCTCAAGATCGTGTGTCGGATAGTTCAGCTCGTGCTTCTTCAGTTGTCTAGAAGCATAAGCTATTACTCTGTCATTCTGCATTAACACACAACCTAATCCCACTCGGGACGCATCACAGAACACTGTGAAGTCTTCATCACTAGTAGGCAGAGCTAACACCGGTGCTGAAGTTAATCTTCTCTTTAACTCTTCAAAGCTCTCTTCACATTGGTCAGACCATGTGAATCTCTGGTTCTTTCTGGTTAATCTGGTCATAGGAGCCGCTATCTTAGAGAAGTCCTGAACGAACCTCCTGTAGTAGCCTGCCAAACCCAAGAAACTCTTGACCTCTGTCACTGTGGTGGGTCTAGGCCAGTTGGCTACAGCTTCTATCTTCTTGGGGTCCACTGCTATCCCTTGATCTGACACTACATGCCCCAAGAATGAAATGCTCCTTAGCCAGAACTCACACTTGGAGAACTTGGCATATAAACCATGCTCTCTCAAGGTCTGCAGGACTATCCGCAGATGATGGGCATGTTCCTCTGCATTCCTGGAATACACCAAGATATCATCGATGAAGACAATAACAAAGTGATCCAGGTACTCTCTGAAAACTCGGTTCATGAGATCCATGAATGCTGCAGGGGCATTAGTCAACCCGAACGGCATCACTAAGAACTCATAATGCCCATATCTGGTCCTGAAAGCTGTCTTAGGTACATCCTCTTCCCTGATTCTCAGCTGATGATAGCCCGATCTCAGATCTATCTTAGAAAAACAACCTGCTCCTGCTAGCTGGTCGAATAGATCATCGATCCTGGGTAGAGGATACTTATTCTTGGTAGTGACTTTGTTCAACTGCCTGTAGTCGATACAAAGTCTAAGGGATCCATCCTTTTTCTTGACAAACAACACTGGAGCACCCCAGGGTGAGGTACTTGGACGGATGAAACCCTTATCTACCAACTCCTGTAGCTGCTCTTTCAACTCTTTCAGCTCTGCTGGTGCCATCCTGTAGGGAGGAATAGAGATCGGTCTGGTACCAGGCACTAACTCTATCTCGAACTCTATTTCCCTATCAGGTGGTAGTCCTGGAAGCTCATCTGGAAACACATCTGGGAACTCTCTGACTACGGGCACTGAACTGGGGTCCCTAACCTGACTGTCTAGCTCTCTCACATGAGCTAGATATCCCCTGACATCCCCTCCTGAGCAACCTACGAGCCTGTAGGGCTGATATCAGACCTCTAGGCGTGCCCCTCCTGTCTCCTCTGAAGACAAACTCAGATCCATCCTCATCTCTGAACTTAACTACCTTGTCTCTGCAGTCCAAGGTAGCACCATATGCAGATAGCCAATCCATCCCTAGAATGACGTCAAAATCTGTCAACTCTAGAACCACAAGGTCAGCTGGAAGGCATCTACCATCTATAAACACTGGACTATGTCGACAGACTGTCTCTGCCAACGATGGATCACACTTAGGGCCACTAACCCATAGGGGACACTCTAACCCAGACGTCATCAAACCCACTCTCTCTATGGCTCTGGGAGCAACAAAGGAATGCGAAGCACCAGGGTCTAACAAAGCATACACCTCAGAACACCCAATGAGGAGATTACCTGACACCACGGTGTTAGAAGTGTTTGCCTCCTGCTGTGTCATCGTGAAAATCCGCGCCGGAGCTGACGGACCTCCACCTCTGGGACCTGCAGATGAAGAGGCTGACCCTCTCCCTCTGCCTCTGCCCTGCATCATCACTGAAACTGGTGGCTGTGGCATGCTAGCTGGAGCTGTCTGCTGGGATGGTGCCGTGAAAGATGCCTGAGGGCACTCACGAGCCATGTGTCCCTCCTGGCCACACCTGTAACATCCTGTAATCCCAAAGCGACAAACTCCTCTGTGCGCTTTACCGCACCTACTACACACTGGAACCTCTGAACCTGAACTCATGCCACTGCCCAATCCCAGACCTGCTTTAATCTTGTTCCAGAACTTATTCTTCCTCGACTTCTGAGTGGAACCACTCCACTTCTTACCACTGGAAGTTGCTGCACCCTGTGAAGAGGGATCTGACTTACCCCTACCTGGGGTCTTAGAACCAGAGGACTGTGCCGGCTGCTGTTTCACTGTACCCTGTATAATGGCACTCGCCTCCATTCTCCGTGCTAAATCCACCACGGTGTGGAAACTCTCCCTCTCGGCTGCATGGATCAAAGAGGAATACCTGGAATGCAGTTTCATCGCATACCTCCTGGCCTTTTTCTGTTCCGTATCATAGGCCTGTCCTGCATACCGCAACAACTCTATAAACCTATCAGTAAACTCATCAATACTCAAATCCTCTGTCTGCTTGAGCTGCTCAAATTCTATCATCTTTAGCTCTTTCGAACTATCTGGGAATGCCCATCCGGCAAACTCATTAGCAAACTCCTCCCAAGACATGTTATCCAACCTAGGGTCCACATAGACGCCAAACCATTCCTTCGCCTTCTTACATTTTAAAGTGAACCCTGCCATCTGAATGGCTCTGGTATCATCTGCCCCTAGCTCATCTGCTATCATCTTGACTGCTTTAATGTACTCAAACGGATCATCTCCTGATTGATACTTAGGAGCATCTAACTTTAGGTAATCAGTCATCTTTACCTTGCTCCTCACAGATGGGCCAGGTTGAGGTGTTTGGATAACTGGGGCTTCTGGTTGTACCACTGGTGGTGGTGGGGGAGGTGCAGAACTTTCTGGTGTAGAGTATGCTGGATTGGGGTAAAAAGGTGAGGGTGGATACATGGGATATGGTGGATATGGGGGGTAATACGGTGGATAAGGCATATATGTGGGATATGGTTGAAAACTAGGATAATCCGATGTACCTCCCATCGAATATCCTGAGCCCTATGGGTAGGGCTGATAGTGGGGTGGATAACCATACCCCGAGGCCTGACCGCCTCCATGTGATGATCCCACATCCTCCTCTGTAGTGCCAACACCTAACCCTCCATCCCTTCTTGGATCCACATCCATCTCTTCCCTTGTATCACTAGATCTTCTTCTCTGTTCTGTCTCCCTCCTGCCTTCATCAAAAGACCTTCTAGGGTCCCTTGATGATCTTTCTCTGCCTGCCCTTTGGGACATAGCTCTTGGCAAAGCAGGGGGACGCCCTTCCATACCCTCATTCTCGGGCGGAGCTCCAGTCAATCTAGCTGATCGCCGGGTTCCTCTCATCTTAACTTCTGAAAACATAACATGAACTTTAGCATCATAGGATCCATGTAAACACATGACCCCTCAACTCATAGCATAGCATATCATAGCATATCATTAAATGCACATGCATAAAATCATGGCATTACTCATCAAGACAGGACTCAACATCCTATCCTAGTGGACATGATCTTCCTATTGTGCTTGCCCTCTAAAACAACCTCTTTCCGATGTGAGATATCTCTAATCCCTGAGCATCTTAGCTCAGCACACCGTACTCTAGAGGCCCTATGCTCTGATACCAATCTGTAACAGCCCGCTTACCGGACCATTACCGGCACTAGGATCCAGATCGGCTTAAGGCCGCCGGGACCCGTAGTAAGCCTACTGTCAACTCTGTGTACCTGATAAATCCCATACATGATCATACTTAAGCTTAAAACTGTTACTTACTCTTTTTTTTTCTTGCTTGACTATCTTTTCTTTCTGTATAACTTTTCTCATCCACTAAGCCTGGACTATGCATGCTCTGTCTGTATGCACTCGAAGAGTGATACCTGCTATGGTACCATACAGTAACTACAGAGATAGAAAGACTACCATGCACCAAGCCTAGCGCATCATAACAACATTATCTCAATCATAAAAAGATCATGTCCAAAGGGATAAACATACACTAGGGCCAAGCACAATTCTATAACTCAATACATAACTTGCTATTACATCATTTCTATACATTACATAAACTCTGTACTGTACATCATTATCATGTCCACTATTCTATACTATTACATATGCCTTTACCCTTGCTATCTCTTTCTCTTTCTCTTCTCTGAGGCCCTGAAAAATGGGGTTAGGGAGAGGGATGAGCTGCTAAAGCCCAGTGAGCGGAATCTATCAAAATCACATTTAAAACATGCTATCAGATGATGCATCACTGCACAAACATTTCACATCTCGGATTGGACATGATCCCAAGACTCCCTCTGTCAGTGCCCGGCCCCCAAAGGAGCTCACACAGGTCTTTCACTAACTACTCATGGTGCCCGACCCTATAAGGGCTCTCACAGGACTCATCCAAGGTAAATGCCCGGCCCCAAAGGAGCTCACACAGGACATACAATAATGACAGACTTATGGGCTATTGAGATCGCCTCGGTCCAATCCGCATATACAAGTAATAATGCAATGCATCAACTTGGTGAATACTAATGCAAAGCATCCTACATAACCATGGCATTAATGATGCATGAATCATGCTAAAACAGTTCTTAACTTTTAAAATAAAGTTCTGTTCCACTCACCTCTGTCCACTGCTGAGCAGTCTCTGTAACTCTAACTCTGTGGGCCTCCTTGGTCTCTCGGGTCCGTACCTACACAGGTGGACTCAAATGAGGACCAAACTTACTTAAACATAACTCTTAGTATCTCCCCAAAACCCATCTAAAACATCATAGGCATGCATGGAAAAATGGGCAAAAGAAGGCTGGACAGGGCACCTTCGGCGGCACTTTCGGCGGCCGAAACCCCTCTCCAGAGACGAAACTCATGCATGTTCGGCGGCACCTTCGGCGGCCGAAAGTCTCATCCAGAGACGAAACTCATGCACTTACGGCGGCCGAACTCCCTCTTTCGGCGGCCGAAAGCCCCTTTCTCACCCAAAAGCCTAGCTTTCGGGGGCAAGGTTTGGCAGCCGAAACTGCCTCCACAAGGGGTTCGGCGGCCGAACCTTGCTTCGGCGGCCGAACCTTGCTTCGGCGGCCGAACCTGGATTCTCCAGAAAGGCAGAATCCGAGCACAACTCATGCTCTCAGCCTCCAAATCCTATCAACCACCCATAACATGCATACCAACACTTCTCAACTAACATATAACATAACTCATGCATATAGAGGCCTAAAAACTAGTTCAAGCCCCAAAAACAACAACAAAACGCATATGATCAACATATGCTCAAACTCATGCTTATACCCCAAAACATGCCATAAACTCTTCAAAACTGCTTAAAACTTGCTTTAAACATAAGGGGAGGTGAGGATCCATGCTTACCTCTTGAAGAACTAGAGGATTGATGATCCAAGCTTGGAGATGGGGAAAAACTCAATCAAAATCTCCAAGTGCTCAACTTTGCTTCCTTTTGCTCAAATCTCTAAAACAAAGCTCAAATCAAGTTAAAACATGCAAGATTTGAGGAAAACATGATAAATCACACCAAGGAGAGCTTGAACCTACCTTTGACCCAAAAACAGAGTGTTTAACACTCAAGTCTCGGGCAAAGGGGCTTTTGTAGTGGCCAACCGACTCTTCCTTCGGCGGCCTAACGTGCATGCGAAACCATGCAACCTTCGGCGGCCGAACTTCACCTTCGGCGGCCGAACCTGGCTTTTGTCCCCTTGGCCTTTTCATTTCAAAACGCAAAACATGCAAACATGATAAAAACACTTAAAAAAACATCTTAAAAACCTTTCTTATACCCTTAGGGCAAGCTCCGACATCCTCGAATCCCGACTTCCAACGGAAAATCCGCCGGAACGTAGGAATTCCGATACCGGGGTCTGGCCGGGTATTACAGCTATTAGGCCGAAATCGGGCACCGGATGTAACATGGGTGATAGACTTGGCTGTGTTTTGGATGGAAGCTATTAGGACGAAATCGGGCACCGGATGTAACATGGGTGATAGACTTGCCAGTGTTTTGGGATGGAAGCTATTAGGCCGAAATCGGGCACAGGATGTAACATGGGTGATAGACTTGGCAGTGTTTGGGATGGAAGCTATTAGGACGAAATCGGGCACCGAATGTAACATGGGTGATAGACTTGGCAGTGTTTGGGATGGAAGCTATTAGGCCGAAATCGGGCACCGGATGTAACATGGGTGATTGACTTGGCACTGTTTCGGATGGAAGCTATTAGGACGAAATCGGGCACCGGATGTAACATGGGTGATAGACTTGGCAGTGTTTGGGATGGAAGCTATTAGGCCGAAATCGGGCACCGAATGTAACATGGGTCATAGACTTGGCAGTGTTTGGGATGGAAGCTATTAGGCCGAAATCGGGCACCGGATGTAACATGGGTGATAGACTTGGCTGTGTTTTGGATGGAAGCTATTAGGACGAAATCGGGCACCGGATGTAACATGGGTGATAGACTTGCCAGTGTTTTGAGATGGAAGCTATTAGGCCGAAATTGGGCACAGGATGTAACATGGGTGATAGACTTGGCAGTGTTTGGGATGGAAGCTATTAGGACGAAATCGGGCACCGGATGTAACATGGGTGATAGACTTGGCAGTGTTTGGGATGGAAGCTATTAGGACGAAATCGGGCACCGGATGTAACTTGGGTGATAGACTTGGCAGTGTTTGGGATGGAAGCTATTAGGCCGAAATCGGGCACCGGATGTAACATGGGTGATATACTTGGCTGTGTTTTGGATGGAAGCTATTAGGACGAAATCGGGCACCGGATGTAACATGGGTGATAGACTTGCCAGTGTTTTGGGATGGAAGCTATTAGGCCGAAATCGGGCACAGGATGTAACATGGGTGATAGACTTGGCAGTGTTTGGGATGGAAGCTATTAGGACGAAATCGGGCACCGAATGTAACATGGGTGATAGACTTGGCAGTGTTTGGGATGGAAGCTATTAGGCCGAAATCGGGCACCGGATGTAACATGGGTGATTGACTTGGCACTGTTTCGGATGGAAGCTATTAGGACGAAATCGGGCACCGGATGTAACATGGGTGATAGACTTGGCAGTGTTTGGGATGGAAGCTATTAGGCCGAAATCGGGCACCGAATGTAACATGGGTCATAGACTTGGCAGTGTTTGGGATGGAAGCTATTAGGCCGAAATCGGGCACCGGTTGTAACATAGGTGATAGACTTGGCTGTGTTTTGGATGGAAGCTATTAGGACGAAATCGGGCACCGGATGTAACATGGGTGATAGACTTGCCAGTGTTTTGGGATGGAAGCTATTAGGCCGAAATCGGGCACAGGATGTAACATGGGTGATAGACTGTCTAGTATTTGGTATGGAAGCTATTAGGCTGAAATCGGGCACCAGATGTAACATAGGTGATAGACTTGGCAGTGTTTGGGATGGAAGCTATTAAGCCGAAATCGGGCACCGGATGTAACATGGGTGATAGACTTGGCAGTTTTTGGGATGGATACTATTAGGCCGAAATCGGGCACCGGATGTAACATGGGTAATAGACTTGGCAGTTTTTCGGATGGAAGCTATTAGGCCAAAATCGGGCACCGGTTGTAACATGGGTGATAGACTTGGCCGTTTTTGGGATGGAAGCTATTAGGCTGAAATCGAGCACCGGATGTAACATGGGGGATAGACTTGGCAGTTTATGGGATGGAAGCTATTAGGCCGAAATCGGGCGCCGGATGTAACATGGGTGATAGACTTGGCAGTTTTTGGGATGGAAGCTATTGGGCCGAAATCGGGCACCGGATGTAACATGGGTGATAGACTTGGCAGTTTTTGGGATGGAAGCTATTAGGCCGAAATCGGGCACCGGATGTAACATGGGTGATAGACTTGGCAGTTTTTGGGATGGAAGCTATTAGGCCGAAATCGGGCACCGGATGTAACATGGGTCATAGACTTGGCAGTGTTTGGGATGGAAGCTATTAGGCCGAAATCGGGCACCGGATGTAACATGGGTGATAGACTTGGCTGTGTTTTGGATGGAAGCTATTAGGACGAAATCGGGCACCGGATGTAACATGGGTGATAGACTTGCCAGTGTTTTGAGATGGAAGCTATTAGGCCGAAATTGGGCACAGGATGTAACATGGGTGATAGACTTGGCAGTGTTTGGGATGGAAGCTATTAGGATGAAATCGGGCACCGGATGTAACATGGGTGATAGACTTGGCAGTGTTTGGGATGGAAGCTATTAGGACGAAATCGGGCACCGGATGTAACTTGGGTGATAGACTTGGCAGTGTTTGGGATGGAAGCTATTAGGCCGAAATCGGGCACCGGATGTAACATGGGTGATATACTTGGCTGTGTTTTGGATGGAAGCTATTAGGACGAAATCGGGCACCGGATGTAACATGGGTGATAGACTTGCCAGTGTTTTGGGATGGAAGCTATTAGGCCGAAATCGGGCACAGGATGTAACATGGGTGATAGACTTGGCAGTGTTTGGGATGGAAGCTATTAGGACGAAATCGGGCACCGAATGTAACATGGGTGATAGACTTGGCAGTGTTTGGGATGGAAGCTATTAGGCCGAAATCGGGCACCGGATGTAACATGGGTGATTGACTTGGCACTGTTTCGGATGGAAGCTATTAGGACGAAATCGGGCACCGGATGTAACATGGGTGATAGACTTGGCAGTGTTTGGGATGGAAGCTATTAGGCCGAAATCGGGCACCGAATGTAACATGGGTCATAGACTTGGCAGTGTTTGGGATGGAAGCTATTAGGCCGAAATCGGGCACCGGTTGTAACATAGGTGATAGACTTGGCTGTGTTTTGGATGGAAGCTATTAGGACGAAATCGGGCACCGGATGTAACATGGGTGATAGACTTGCCAGTGTTTTGGGATGGAAGCTATTAGGCCGAAATCGGGCACAGGATGTAACATGGGTGATAGACTGTCTAGTATTTGGTATGGAAGCTATTAGGCTGAAATCGGGCACCAGATGTAACATAGGTGATAGACTTGGCAGTGTTTGGGATGGAAGCTATTAAGCCGAAATCGGGCACCGGATGTAACATGGGTGATAGACTTGGCAGTTTTTTGGATGGAAGCTAATAGGCCGAAATCGGGCACCGAATGTAACATGGGTGATAGACTTGGCAGTTTTTTGGATGGAAGCTATTAGGCCAAAATCGGGCACCGGTTGTAACATGGGTGATAGACATAGCAGTGTTTGGGATTGAAGCTATTAGGACGAAATCGGGCACCGGATGAAACATGGGTGATAGACTTGGCAGTTTTTGGGATGGAAGCTATTAGGCCGAAATCGGGCACCGGATGTAACATAGGTGATAGACTTGGCAGTTTTTGGGATGGATACTATTAGGCCGAAATCGGGCACCGGATGTAACATGGGTAATAGACTTGGCAGTTTTTCGGATGGAAGCTATTAGGCCGAAATCGGGCACCGGTTGTAACATGGGTGATAGACTTGGCCGTTTTTGGGATGGAAGCTATTAGGCTGAAATCGAGCACCGGATGTAACATGGGGGATAGACTTGGCAGTTTATGGGATGGAAGCTATTAGGCCGAAATCGGGCGCCGGATGTAACATGGGTGATAGACTTGGCAGTTTTTGGGATGGAAGCTATTGGGCCGAAATCGGGCACCGGATGTAACATGGGTGATAGACTTGGCAGTTTTTCGGATGGAAGCTATTAGGCCGAAATCGGGCACCGGATGTAACATGGGTGATAGACTTGGCCGTTTTTGGGATGGAAGCTATTAGGCCGAAATCGGGCACCGGATGTAACATGGGTGATAGACTTGGCAGTTTTTGGGATGGAAGCTATTAGGCCGAAATCGGGCACCGGATGTAACATGGGTGATAGACTTGGCAGTTTTTCGGATGGAAGCTATTAGGCCGAAATCGGCACCGGTTGTAACATGGGTGATAGACTTGGCCGTTTTTGGGATGGAAGCTATTAGGCGGAAATCGGGCACCGGAAGTAACATGGGGGATAGACTTGGCAGTTTTTGGGATGGAAGCTATTAGGCCGAAATCGGGCGCCGGATGTAGCATGGGTGATAGACTTGGCAGTTTTTGGGATGGAAGCTATTAGGCCGAAATCGGGCACCGGATGTAACATGGGTGATAGACTTGGCAGTTTTTCGGATGGAAGCTATTAGTCCGAAATCGGGCACCGGATGTAACATGGGTGATAGACTTGGCAGTGTTTGGATGGAAGCTATTAGGACGAAATCGGGCACCGGATGTAACATGGGTGATAGACTTGGCAGTGTTTGGGATGGAAGCTATTAGGCCGAAATCGGGCACCGGATGTAACATGGGTGATAGACTTGGCAGTTTTGGGATGGAAGCTATTAGGCCGAAATCGGGCACCGGATGTAACATGGGTGATAGACTTGGCAGTGTTTTGGGATGGAAGCTATTAGGCCGAAATCGGGCACCGGATGTAACATGGGTGATAGACTTGGCAGTGTTTTGGGATGGAAGCTATTAGGCCGAAATCGGGCACCGGATGTAACATGGGTGATAGACTTGGCAGTGTTTTGGGATGGAAGCTATTAGGCCGAAATCGGGCACCGGATGTAACATGGGTGATAGACTTGGCAGTTTTTGGGATGGAAGCTATTAGGCCGAAATCGGGCACCGGATGTAACATGGGTGATAGACTTGGCAGTTTTTGGATGGAAGCTATTAGGCGAAATCGGGCACCGGATGTAACATGGGTGATAGACTTGGCAGTGTTTGGGATGGAAGCTATTAGGCCGAAATCGGGCACCGGATGTAACATGGGTGATAGACTTGGCAGTTTTTGGGATGGAAGCTATTAGGCCGAAATCGGGCACCGGATGTAACATGGGTGATAGACTTGGCAGTTTTTGGATGGAAGCTATTAGGCCGAAATCGGGCACCGGATGTAACATGGGTGATAGACTTGGCAGTTTTTGGGATGGAAGCTATTAGGCCGAAATCGGGCACCGGATGTAACATGGGTGATAGACTTGCAGTTTTGGGATGGAAGCTATTAGGCCGAAATCGGGCACCGGATGTAACATGGGTGATAGACTTGGCAGTTTTTGGATGGAAGCTATTAGGCCGAAATCGGGCACCGGATGTAACATGGGTGATAGACTTGGCAGTTTTTGGGATGGAAGCTATTAGGCCGAAATCGGGCACCGGATGTAACATGGGTGATAGACTTGGCAGTTTTTGGGATGGAAGCTATTAGGCCGAAATCGGGCACCGGTTGTAACATGGGTGATAGACTTGGCAGTTTTTGGGATGGAAGCTATTAGGCTGAAATCGGGCACCGGATGTAACATGGGTGATAGACTTGGCAGTTTTTGGGATGGAAGCTATTAGGCCGAAATCGGGCACCGGATGTAACATGGGTGATAGACTTGGCAGTTTTTGGGATGGAAGCTATTAGGCCGAAATCGGGCACCGGATGTAACATGGGTGATAGACTTGGCAGTTTTTGGGATGGAAGCTATTAGGCCGAAATCGGGCACCGGATGTAACATGGGTGATAGACTTGGCAGTTTTTGGGATGGAAGCTATTAGGCCGAAATCGGGCACCGGATGTAACATGGGTGATAGACTTGGCAGTTTTTGGGATGGAAGCTATTAGGCCGAAATCGGGCACCGGATGTAACATGGGTGATAGACTTGGCAGTTTTTGGGATGGAAGCTATTAGGCCGAAATCGGGCACCGGATGTAACATGGGTGATAGACTTGGCAGTGTTTGGGATGGAAGCTATTAGGCCGAAATCGGGCACCGGATGTAACATGGGTGATAGACTTGGCAGTGTTTGGGATGGAAGCTATTAGGACGAAATCGGGCACCGGATGTAACATGGGTGATAGACTTGGCAGTGTTTTGGGATGGAAGCTATTAGGCCGAAATCGGGCACCGGATGTAACATGGGTGATAGACTTGGCAGTGTTTTGGGATGGAAGCTATTAGGCCGAAATCGGGCACCGGATGTAACATGGGTGATAGACTTGGCAGTGTTTGGGATGGAAGCTATTAGGCCGAAATCGGGCACCGGATGTAACATGGGTGATAGACTTGGCAGTTTTTGGGATGGAAGCTATTAGGCCGAAATCGGGCACCGGATGTAACATGGGTGATAGACTTGGCAGTGTTTGGGATGGAAGCTATTAGGCCGAAATCGGGCACCGGATGTAACATGGGTGATAGACTTGGCAGTGTTTGGGATGGAAGCTATTAGGCCGAAATCGGGCACCGGATGTAACATGGGTGATAGACTTGGCAGTGTTTTGGGATGGAAGCTATTAGGCCGAAATCGGGCACCGGATGTAACATGGGTGATAGACTTGGCAGTGTTTTGGGATGGAAGCTATTAGGCCGAAATCGGGCACCGGATGTAACATGGGTGATAGACTTGGCAGTTTTTGGGATGGAAGCTATTAGGCCGAAATCGGGCACCGGATGTAACATGGGTGATAGACTTGGCAGTGTTTGGGATGGAAGCTATTAGGCCGAAATCGGGCACCGGATGTAACATGGGTGATAGACTTGGCAGTGTTTGGGATGGAAGCTATTAGGCCGAAATCGGGCACCGGATGTAACATGGGTGATAGACTTGGCAGTTTTTGGGATGGAAGCTATTAGGCCGAAATCGGGCACCGGATGTAACATGGGTGATAGACTTGGCAGTGTTTTGGGATGGAAGCTATTAGGCCGAAATCGGGCACCGGATGTAACATGGGTGATAGACTTGGCAGTTTTTGGGATGGAAGCTATTAGGCCGAAATCGGGCACCGGATGTAACATGGGTGATAGACTTGGCAGTTTTTGGGATGGAAGCTATTAGGCCGAAATCGGGCACCGGATGTAACATGGGTGATAGACTTGGCAGTTTTTGGGATGGAAGCTATTAGGCCGAAATCGGGCACCGGATGTAACATGGGTGATAGACTTGGCAGTTTTTGGGATGGAAGCTATTAGGCCGAAATCGGGCACCGGATGTAACATGGGTGATAGACTTGGCAGTTTTTGGGATGGAAGCTATTAGGCCGAAATCGGGCACCGGATGTAACATGGGTGATAGACTTGGCAGTTTTTGGGATGGAAGCTATTAGGCCGAAATCGGGCACCGGATGTAACATGGGTGATAGACTTGGCAGTTTTTGGGATGGAAGCTATTAGGCCGAAATCGGGCACCGGATGTAACATGGGTGATAGACTTGGCAGTTTTTGGGATGGAAGCTATTAGGCCGAAATCGGGCACCGGATGTAACATGGGTGATAGACTTGGCAGTTTTTGGGATGGAAGCTATTAGGCCGAAATCGGGCACCGGATGTAACATGGGTGATAGACTTGGCAGTTTTTGGGATGGAAGCTATTAGGCCGAAATCGGGCACCGGATGTAACATGGGTGATAGACTTGGCAGTTTTGGGATGGAAGCTATTAGGCCGAAATCGGGCACCGGATGTAACATGGGTGATAGACTTGGCAGTGTTTGGGATGGAAGCTATTAGGCCGAAATCGGGCACCGGATGTAACATGGGTGATAGACTTGGCAGTGTTTGGGATGGAAGCTATTAGGCCGAAATCGGGCACCGGATGTAACATGGGTGATAGACTTGGCAGTTTTGGGATGGAAGCTATTAGGCCGAAATCGGGCACCGGATGTAACATGGGTGATAGACTTGGCAGTGTTTTGGGATGGAAGCTATTAGGCCGAAATCGGGCACCGGATGTAACATGGGTGATAGACTTGGCAGTGTTTTGGGATGGAAGCTATTAGGCCGAAATCGGGCACCGGATGTAACATGGGTGATAGACTTGGCAGTGTTTTGGGATGGAAGCTATTAGGCCGAAATCGGGCACCGGATGTAACATGGGTGATAGACTTGGCAGTTTTTGGGATGGAAGCTATTAGGCCGAAATCGGGCACCGGATGTAACATGGGTGATAGACTTGGCAGTTTTTGGGATGGAAGCTATTAGGCCGAAT
>NW_025215482.1:542526-563567 GCF_001659605.2 Manihot esculenta | reverse complement strand
AATAGCTTCCATCCCAAAAACGGCCAAGTCTATCACCCATGTTACAACCGGTGACCGATTTCGGCCTAATAGCTTCCATCCGAAAAACTGCCAAGTCTATCACCCATGTTACATCCGGTGCCCGATTTCGGCCTAATAGCTTCCATCCCAAAAGCTGCCAAGTCTATCACCCATGCTACATCCGGCGCCCGATTTCGGCCTAATAGCTTCCATCCCAAAAACTGCCAAGTCTATCCCCCATGTTACTTCCGGTGCTCGATTTCTGCCTAACAGCTTCCATCCCAAAAACGGCCAAGTCTATCACCCATGTTACAAGCGGTGCCCGATTTCGGCCTAATAGCTTCCATCCGAAAAACTGCCAAGTCTATGACCCATGTTACATCCGGTGCCCGATTTCGGCCTAATAGCTTCTATCCCAAACACTGCCAAGTCTATGACCCATGTTACATCCGGTGCCCGATTTCGGCCTAATAGCTTCCATCCCAAACACTGCCAAGTCTATCACCCACGTTACATCCGGTGCCCGATTTCGTCCTAATAGCTTCCATCCAAAACACTGCCAAGTCTATCACCCATGTTACATCCTGTGCCCGATTTCGGCCTAATAGCTTCCATCCCAAAACACTGGCAAGTCTATCACACATGTTACATCCGGTGCCCGATTTCGTCCTAATAGCTTCCATCCAAAACACAGCCAAGTCTATCACCCATGTTACATCCGGTGCCCGATTTCGGCCTAATAGCTTCCATCCCAAACACTGCCAAGTCTATGACCCATGTTACATCCGGTGCCCGATTTCATCCTAATAGCTTTCATCCCAATCGCTGCCAAGTCTACAACCCATGTTACATCCGGTGCCCGATTTCGTCGTAATAGCTTCCATCCCAAACACTGCCAAGTCTATCACCCATGTTACATCCTATGCCCGATTTCGGCCTCATAGCTTCCATCCCAAAACACTTGCAAGCCTATCACCCATGTTACATCCGGAGCCCGATTACGTCCTAATAGCTTCCATCCAAAACACAGCCAAGTCTATCACCCATGTGACATCCAGTGCCCGATTTCGGCCTAATAGCTTCCATCCCAAACACTGCGAAGTCTATGACCCATGTTACATCCGGTGCCCGATTTCGTCCTAATAGCTTCCATCCAAAACACTGCCAAGTCTATCACCCATGTTACATCCAGTGCCCGATTTCGTCCTAATAGCTTTCATCCCAAAAACTGCCAAGTCTATCCCCCATGTTACATCCGATGCCCGATTTCGGCCTAATAGTTTCCATCCCAAAACACTGGCATGTCTATCACACATGTTACATCCGGTGCCCGATTTCGTCCTAATAGCTTCCATCCAAAACACAGCCAAGTCTATCACCCATGTTACATCCGGTGCCTGATTTCGGCCTAATAGCTTCCATCCAAAACACTGCCAAGTCTATCACCCATGTTACATCCTGTGCCCGATTTCGGCCTAATTGCTTCTATCCCAAACACTGCCAAGTCTATGACCCATGTTACATCCGGTGCCCGATTTCGTCCTAATAGCTTCCATCCAAAACACTGCCAAGTCTATCACCCATGTTACATCCTGTGCCCGATTTCGGCCTAATAGCTTCCATCCCAAAACACTGGCAAGTCTATCACACATGTTACATCCGGTGCCCGATTTCGTCCTAATAGCTTCCATCCAAAACACTGGCAAGTCTATCACACATGTTACATCCGGTGCCCGATTTCGTCCTAATAGCTTCCATCCAAAACACAGCCAAGTCTATCACCCATGTTACATCCGGTACCCGATTTCGGCCTAATAGCTTCTATCCCAAACACTGCCAAGTCTATGACCCATGTTACATCCTGTGCCCGATTTCGGCCTAATAGCTTCCATCCCAAACACTGCCAAGTCTCTCACCCATGTTACATCCGGTGCCCGATTTCGTCCTAATAGCTTCCATCCAAAACACTGCCAAGTCTATCACCCATGTTACATCCTGTGCCCGATTTCGGCCTAATAGCTTCCATCCCAAAACACTGGCAAGTCTTTCACACATGTTACATCCGGTGCCCGATTTCGTCCTAATAGCTTCCATCCAAAACACTGCCAAGTCTATCACCCATGTTACATCCGGTGCCCGATTTCGGCCTAATAGCTTCCATCCAAAACACTGCCAAGTCTATCACCCATGTTACATCCGGTGCCCGATTTCGACCTAATAGCTTCCATCCCAACAACTGGCAAGTCTATCACCCATGTTACATCTGGTGCCCCATTTAGGCCTAATAGCTTCCATCCAAAACACTGGCAAGTCTATCACACATGTTACATCCGGTGCCCGATTTCGTCCTAATAGCTTCCATCCAAAACACAGCCAAGTCTATCACCCATGTTACATCCGGTGCCCGATTTCGGCCTAATAGCTTCTATCCCAAACACTGCCAAGTCTATGACCCATGTTACATCCTGTGCCCGATTTCGGCCTAATAGCTTCCATCCCAAACACTGCGAAGTCTATGACCCATGTTACATCCGGTGCCCGATTTCGTCCTAATAGCTTCCATCCAAAACACTGCCAAGTCTATCACCCATGTTACATCCAGTGCCCGATTTCGTCCTAATAGCTTTCATCCCAAAAACTGCCAAGTCTATCCCCCATGTTACATCCGATGCCCGATTTCGGCCTAATAGTTTCCATCCCAAAACACTGGCATGTCTATCACACATGTTACATCCGGTGCCCGATTTCGTCCTAATAGCTTCCATCCAAAACACAGCCAAGTCTATCACCCATGTTACATCCGGTGCCTGATTTCGGCCTAATAGCTTCCATCCAAAACACTGCCAAGTCTATCACCCATGTTACATCCTGTGCCCGATTTCGGCCTAATTGCTTCTATCCCAAACACTGCCAAGTCTATGACCCATGTTACATCCGGTGCCCGATTTCGTCCTAATAGCTTCCATCCAAAACACTGCCAAGTCTATCACCCATGTTACATCCTGTGCCCGATTTCGGCCTAATAGCTTCCATCCCAAAACACTGGCAAGTCTATCACACATGTTACATCCGGTGCCCGATTTCGTCCTAATAGCTTCCATCCAAAACACTGGCAAGTCTATCACACATGTTACATCCGGTGCCCGATTTCGTCCTAATAGCTTCCATCCAAAACACAGCCAAGTCTATCACCCATGTTACATCCGGTACCCGATTTCGGCCTAATAGCTTCTATCCCAAACACTGCCAAGTCTATGACCCATGTTACATCCTGTGCCCGATTTCGGCCTAATAGCTTCCATCCCAAACACTGCCAAGTCTCTCACCCATGTTACATCCGGTGCCCGATTTCGTCCTAATAGCTTCCATCCAAAACACTGCCAAGTCTATCACCCATGTTACATCCTGTGCCCGATTTCGGCCTAATAGCTTCCATCCCAAAACACTGGCAAGTCTTTCACACATGTTACATCCGGTGCCCGATTTCGTCCTAATAGCTTCCATCCAAAACACTGCCAAGTCTATCACCCATGTTACATCCGGTGCCCGATTTCGGCCTAATAGCTTCCATCCAAAACACTGCCAAGTCTATCACCCATGTTACATCCGGTGCCCGATTTCGACCTAATAGCTTCCATCCCAACAACTGGCAAGTCTATCACCCATGTTACATCTGGTGCCCCATTTAGGCCTAATAGCTTCCATCCAAAACACTGGCAAGTCTATCACACATGTTACATCCGGTGCCCGATTTCGTCCTAATAGCTTCCATCCAAAACACAGCCAAGTCTATCACCCATGTTACATCCGGTGCCCGATTTCGGCCTAATAGCTTCTATCCCAAACACTGCCAAGTCTATGACCCATGTTACATCCTGTGCCCGATTTCGGCCTAATAGCTTCCATCCCAAACACTGCGAAGTCTATGACCCATGTTACATCCGGTGCCCGATTTCGTCCTAATAGCTTCCATCCAAAACACTGCCAAGTCTATCACCCATGTTACATCCAGTGCCCGATTTCGTCCTAATAGCTTTCATCCCAAAAACTGCCAAGTCTATCCCCCATGTTACATCCGATGCCCGATTTCGGCCTAATAGTTTCCATCCCAAAACACTGGCATGTCTATCACACATGTTACATCCGGTGCCCGATTTCGTCCTAATAGCTTCCATCCAAAACACAGCCAAGTCTATCACCCATGTTACATCCGGTGCCTGATTTCGGCCTAATAGCTTCCATCCAAAACACTGCCAAGTCTATCACCCATGTTACATCCTGTGCCCGATTTCGGCCTAATTGCTTCTATCCCAAACACTGCCAAGTCTATGACCCATGTTACATCCGGTGCCCGATTTCGTCCTAATAGCTTCCATCCAAAACACTGCCAAGTCTATCACCCATGTTACATCCTGTGCCCGATTTCGGCCTAATAGCTTCCATCCCAAAACACTGCCAAGTCTATGACCCATGTTACATCCTGTGCCCGATTTCGGCCTAATAGCTTCCATCCCAAACACTGCCAAGTCTCTCACCCATGTTACATCCGGTGCCCGATTTCGTCCTAATAGCTTCCATCCAAAACACTGCCAAGTCTATCACCCATGTTACATCCTGTGCCCGATTTCGGCCTAATAGCTTCCATCCCAAAACACTGGCAAGTCTTTCACACATGTTACATCCGGTGCCCGATTTCGTCCTAATAGCTTCCATCCAAAACACTGCCAAGTCTATCACCCATGTTACATCCGGTGCCCGATTTCGGCCTAATAGCTTCCATCCAAAACACTGCCAAGTCTATCACCCATGTTACATCCTGTGCCCGATTTCGGCCTAATAGCTTCCATCCCAAAACACTGGCAAGTCTATCACACATGTTACATCCGGTGCCCGATTTCGTCCTAATAGCTTCCATCCAAAACACTGGCAAGTCTATCACACATGTTACATCCGGTGCCCGATTTCGTCCTAATAGCTTCCATCCAAAACACAGCCAAGTCTATCACCCATGTTACATCCGGTGCCCGATTTCGGCCTAATAGCTTCTATCCCAAACACTGCCAAGTCTATGACCCATGTTACATCCTGTGCCCGATTTCGGCCTAATAGCTTCCATCCCAAACACTGCGAAGTCTATGACCCATGTTACATCCGGTGCCCGATTTCGTCCTAATAGCTTCCATCCAAAACACTGCCAAGTCTATCACCCATGTTACATCCAGTGCCCGATTTCGTCCTAATAGCTTTCATCCCAAAAACTGCCAAGTCTATCCCCCATGTTACATCCGATGCCCGATTTCGGCCTAATAGTTTCCATCCCAAAACACTGGCATGTCTATCACACATGTTACATCCGGTGCCCGATTTCGTCCTAATAGCTTCCATCCAAAACACAGCCAAGTCTATCACCCATGTTACATCCGGTGCCTGATTTCGGCCTAATAGCTTCCATCCAAAACACTGCCAAGTCTATCACCCATGTTACATCCTGTGCCCGATTTCGGCCTAATTGCTTCTATCCCAAACACTGCCAAGTCTATGACCCATGTTACATCCGGTGCCCGATTTCGTCCTAATAGCTTCCATCCAAAACACTGCCAAGTCTATCACCCATGTTACATCCTGTGCCCGATTTCGGCCTAATAGCTTCCATCCCAAAACACTGGCAAGTCTATCACACATGTTACATCCGGTGCCCGATTTCGTCCTAATAGCTTTCATCCAAAACACTGGCAAGTCTATCACACATGTTACATCCGGTGCCCGATTTCGTCCTAATAGCTTCCATCCAAAACACAGCCAAGTCTATCACCCATGTTACATCCGGTGCCCGATTTCGGCCTAATAGCTTCTATCCCAAACACTGCCAAGTCTATGACCCATGTTACATCCTGTGCCCGATTTCGGCCTAATAGCTTCCATCCCAAACACTGCCAAGTCTCTCACCCATGTTACATCCGGTGCCCGATTTCGTCCTAATAGCTTCCATCCAAAACACTGCCAAGTCTATCACCCATGTTACATCCTGTGCCCGATTTCGGCCTAATAGCTTCCATCCCAAAACACTGGCAAGTCTTTCACACATGTTACATCCGGTGCCCGATTTCGTCCTAATAGCTTCCATCCAAAACACTGCCAAGTCTATCACCCATGTTACATCCGGTGCCCGATTTCGGCCTAATAGCTTCCATCCAAAACACTGCCAAGTCTATCACCCATGTTACATCCGGTGCCCGATTTCGACCTAATAGCTTCCATCCCAACAACTGGCAAGTCTATCACCCATGTTACATCTGGTGCCCCATTTAGGCCTAATAGCTTCCTTCCCAAAAACTGGCAAGTCTAGCACCCATGTTACATTCGGTGCCCGATTTGAGCCTAATAGCTTCCATCCCAAAAACTAGAAAGTCTATCACCCATGTTACATCCGGTGCCCGATTTAGGCCTAATAGCTTCCATCCCAAAAACTGGCAAGTCTAGCACCCATGTTACATCTGGTGCCCTATTTCAGCCTAATAGCTTCCATCCCAAAAACTAGACAGTCTATAACCCATGTTACATCCGGTGCCCGATTTAGGCCTAATAGCTTCCATCGCAAAAATTGGCAAGTCTATCACCCATGTTACATCCGGTGCCCGATTTCGGCCTAATAGCTTCCATCGCAAAAACTGGCAAGTCTATCACCCATGTTACATCCGGTGCCCGATTTCGGCCTAATAGCTTCCATCCCAAAAACTGCCAAGTCTATAACCCATTTTACATCCGATGCCCTATTTCGGCCTAATAGCGTCCATCCCAAAAACTGCCAAGTCTATCACCCATGTTACATCCGGTGCTCGGTTTCGACCTAATAGCTTCCATCCGAAAAAACTGCGAATTCTATCACCCATGTTACATACGGTGCCCGATTTCGGCCTAATAGCTCCCATCCCAAAAACTTCCAAAAACTAGACAGTCTATCACCCATGTTACATCCGGTGCTCGATTTCGACCTAATAGCTTCCATCCGAAAAAACTGGTAATTCTATCACCCATGTCACATACGGTGCCCGATTTCAGCCTAATAGCTCCCATCCCAAAAACTGCCAAGTCTATCACCCATGTTACATCAGATGCCCGATTTCGGCCTAATAGCTTCCATTCCAAAAACTTCCAAAAACTAGACAGGCTATCACCCATGTTACATCCGGTGCCCGATTTTGGGCTAATAGCTTCCATCCCGAAAACTGGAAAGTCTATCACCCATGTTACATCCGGTGCCCGATTTCGGCCTAATAGCTTCCATCCCAACAACTGGCAAGTCAATCCCCATGTTACATCTGGTTCCCCATTTAGGCCTAATAGCTTCCATCCCCATGTTACATCCGATGCCCGATTACAGCCTAATAGCTTCCATTCCAAAAACTTCCAAGACTATCACCCATGTTACATCCGGTGCCCAATTTCGACCTAATAGCTTCCATCCTAAAAACTGGCAAATCTATCACCCATGTTACTTCCGTTGCGCGATTTCGGGCTAATAGCTTCCATCCCGAAAACTGGAAAGTCTATCACCCATGTTACATCCGGTGCCCGATTTCGACCTAATAGCTTCCAACCCAAAAACTGCCAAGTCTATCACCCATGTTACATCCGGTGCCCGATTTCGGCCTAATAGCTTCCATCCCAACAACTGGCAAGTCTATCACCCATGTTACATCTGGTGCCCCATTTAGGCCTAATAGCTTCCATCCCAAAAACTGCCAAGTCTATCACCCATGTTACATCCGGTGCCCGATTTCGGCCTAATAGCTTCCATTCCAAAAACTTCCAAGACTATCACCCATGTTACATCCGGTGCCTGATTTCGGCCTAATAGCTTCCATCCTAAAAACTGGCAAGTCTATCACCCATGTTACTTCCGGTGCCCGATTTCGGGCTAATAGCTTCCATCCCGAAAACTGGAAAGTCTATCACCCATGTTACATCCGGTGCCCGATTTCGACCTAATAGCTTCCAACCCAAAAACTGCCAAGTCTATCACCCATGTTACATCCGGTGCCCGATTTCGACCTAATAGCTTCCATCCCAACAACTGGCAAGTCTATCACCCATGTTACATCTTGTAACGCCCCAAAAATGGACCGTCACCGGCGCTAGGATTCAGGTCGGCTTAAGGCCTCCAGAACCCGTAGCAAGCCTACTATACTCTCTGTGTACCTGTAAACCTCATACATGATCATACATTTTCTGTGAAAATAAACCTCTTTGCTGAACCAAGGCTTAACCTGTGCATGCACTATCTCTGTACTCTGTACTCATGTACTCTGTACTCTGTATCCCTGACTAGAGCTTGCTCTAGATGGGTAACTCATACCTGTTAAGCCTGGTTTTCACATACAGGAAAATATATATACATATATAGATCATGTATAAAACATACATCACTAGGTCAAGCAACAACTATTACATCTCGTTAATATTACATGTCCACTCTAAGCTATTACAGATCTCTTTACTTTTTCCTATCCTCTGCTGGACTGTCCCTGTACACTGTATACTGAACCTGCAAAACTGGGGTTAAGGGAGTGGGATGAGCTCTATAGCCCAGTGAGTAGAACAGTAAAACATCTCAGTAAAATATGATCTCATGGAATGCACCATATCACAGACAAGCCACATCAAGAGTAAACCTGTCACCACATAGTCCCAGTAAACCGTGCCAGGCCGTAGACTGGGGTCCTGGTCTTCCTGTACCATATATGTATATGTGTATATAACACCTGTACTTACCCTTTGCCAGCATAGACCGTTTGCCTATACCCGCCAGGCCGTAGAATGGGGTCCTGGACTTCCTATACCTGCCAGGCCGTAGAATGGGGTCCTGGTTTTCCTGTCTGGAACTACTGGATCATTCAGCATTTACCCACACCAATAAGGAAGCTATGCAATGCAACATCTTTATGCATTCTAATGCACTCACCCTATGACATAAATATGATGCATGAAATATGCTAAAAGTAGTTAATGTCTGAATTAAATCAAGGAATCAGTTTAGTTCCACTCACCTCTGGCTCTGGACTGACTCTGCAGGTTCTGTACACTCTGGAGCAGTACTCACTGCTGCTCTCTCTGGTTCCTCTGGTCTGTATAAGCACATAAAGACTCAATATGAGGGACCAAACTATCATAAGCATAACTCTACAACCTCCCCAAGAATCCCCTTAAACTCACTCTAAAACTCAAGCAAAGCATGCAAAAGAAGAGCTGAACAGGACACTTTCGGCGGCAGGTTCGGCGGCCGAATGTCCTCTCCAGAGACGAAACTCAAACACCTTCGGCGGCACCTTCGGCGGCCGAATCCCCCAAACAGAGCCGAACATGCAAAAACACTCGGGGGCAAGCTGTGGCAACCAAGTCACCAAGCAGGAGGTTCGGCGGCCGAATGATCCTTCGGCTGCCGAACCTGAGTTCATCCAGAACTCAGCTTCAACGGCAAACCATCTTTTCCTTCCCTTCAACCACTCAAACCATATATACTCCACCTCCTCAATACACATATACTCATGTATATGATCACAGGGGTCCAAACTTATCTAATAACCCCAAACCACAAATCACACATAACACATAAACATGTATAACTCATCAAAACTATCATTACTAATCTACACATGCATCTCCTTCCATAACTCCCATAAAAACCTTCAGAAAAACATAAAAACATGTTCACGAGCATCACTTACCTCCTGTAACAAGAAGATGAGTGATCTAAACAAAGGAAAACGGCTCAACTCTTCTTCACCCTCACTAACTCTCCAAAGCTCACTTTTGCTTCAAACACTTCACAACTTGGTAAATGAGCAAACGCCTGCATGAGCTGCTCAAACTGAGCAGATAAAGCATAGGAGACGTGGCCAAGTTTCTGGCAACAAGGTGGACATAACACCTGTCCACAATGCTGACTCAGGATTGCTCAAAAGCTGGCTGACCAACTCAATTTCGGCTGCCCAATCGCATGCAAACTCATGCAACCTTCGGAAGCCAAACACTTTCGGCGGCCGAACTCATCTTCGGCGGCCGAACTTGGCTCCTCTGCCTTGGTTTATTTCAACTCAAAACTCACTTCTCTTAACCTTAACACATCAACACACATCACACCACGTAGTACAACAAATATCCTACCCTTTTATCGAATCCCAGCACCCCGGATCCTACCAAACAATAGGAATTCCGGTGCCGGATTCTAGCCGGGTATTACATTCTCCCCTCCGTAAGAACATTCGTCCTCGGATGTTCCTAAACCATACAAAAACAAAACACAAGGAGGAAACTAACCTCAAAACAAATATGGATATTGCTGGAGCATAGACTCCCGCGTCTCCCATGTGCACTCTTCTAGGTTATGGTGGTTCCATAGAACTTTCACCATCGGAATCTCCTTGTTCCTTAGCTGTCTGATTTGCGTGTCCAGAATCCGCACTGGCTGCTCTATATAGGTGAGATCTGTATGAATCTCCACCTCAGGCTCACTCAGAACCTGATTCGGATCTGACACAAACTGTCGAAGCATAGAAACATGAAATACCGGGTGAATCCGCTCCATAGAAGCAGGTAAATCCAGCTTATACGACACATTTCCGATCCTCTGCAACACCTCAAAGGGTCCAATGTACCGTGGAGCTAATTTACCTTTCTTTCCAAAACGAACCACTCCTTTCATTGGAGACACTTTCAGCAATACCCAAGTACCCTCCTGAAACTCTAACTGCTTCCTGCGAACGTCTGCATAACTTTTCTGTCTACTCTGAGCTGTTCTGATTCGTTCTCTGATCATGGGCACCATTCTACTGGTAATGTCTACTAACTCTGGCCCTGCAAGAGCCTTCTCTCCTACCTCTTCCCAGCAAACAGGGGATCTGCACTTCCTCCCATACAATGCTTCATAAGGAGCCATCCCGATGCTAGCATGATGACTGTTATTGTAGGCAAACTCCACCAAAGGTAGATGTTGCCTCCAAGAACCGCCAAAGTCTAACACACATAGTCGAAGCATATCCTCTATGGTCTGGATGGTCCTTTCTGACTGTCCATCAGTCTGTGGGTGGAAAGCAGTACTAAAATCTAATCTCGTGCCCATTGCACTTTGCAGACTCCGCCAAAAGCGAGAGGTAAACTGAGGTCCTCTGTCTGAAACTATAGACACTGGAACTCCATGTAATCTCACTATCTCATCCAGATAGACCTGTGCCAACTTATCCACAGAATAGTTACTCCGTACTGAAAGAAAATGAGCAGATTTCGTGAGTCTGTCCACAATCACCCATAGCGAGTCTATCCTGTTGGACACTACTGGTAAACCCACTACAAAATCCATGGCTATGTTCTCCCATTTCCACTCTGGAATCGGTAATGGGTTAAGCATTCCGGCTGGTTTTTGATGCTTTAATTTCACCCTCTGACAAACCTCACAGGCTGTCACGAACTGAGCCACTTCTTTCTTCATGGCTGGCCACCAATAGACCCTTTTCAGATCCTGATACATCTTGGTGGCTCCTGGGTGAACACTATACCTCGCATTATGAGCTTCCCTCATAATGTCTTCCTTCACACTGCCCCTATCTGGTACACAAAGTCGACTCCCATAGCGAAGGATCCCTTTGCTGTCAAATCTGAACTTTACACTATTGCCTGACTGAACAGTCCTGGCAATTTTCATCAACTCAGGGTCCTCATGCTGTCTCTGAGCTATCTGCTCCAGAAACACAGGTGTCACTCTCATCTGTGCTATCAACGCACCTGTACCAGACAACTCTAGCTGTAATCCCTCGTCAAAGAGTTTACAAAACTCCATCACAACTGGTCTCCGCTCTGCTGCTATATGGGATAAACTGCCTAGTGACTTCCGGCTTAGGGCGTCTGCGACAACATTCGCCTTACCCGGATGATACTGGATCTTACAATCATAATCACTGAGCAATTCTACCCATCTCCGCTGCCTCAAATTCAGCTCTCTCTGACTTAAGATGTACTGTAAACTCTTGTGATCAGTGAAGATCTCGCATTTAACCCCGTAGAGGTAATGCCGCCACATCTTAAGTGCAAAGATAACTGCTGCCATCTCTAGGTCATGGGTAGGGTAATTCAACTCGTGCTTGTTCAACTGTCTAGAAGCATAAGCTATTACTCTATCACTCTGCATCAAAACACAACCCAATCCCACTCGAGATGCATCACAGAATACTGTGAAATCCTCATTACTGACAGGCAGAGCTAACACTGGTGCTGTTGTCAATCTCCTCTTGAGCTCCTCAAAGCTCTCTTCACACTGGTCTGACCAGATAAACTTCTGGTTCTTCTGAGTCAATTTGGTCATAGGAGCTGCTATCTTTGAGAAGTTCTGAACGAACCTCCTGTAGTAACCTGCCAGTCCCAGAAAGCTTTTAATCTCAGTTACTGTCGTGGGTCTGGGCCAGTTAGCTACAGCCTCTATCTTCTTGGGGTCTACCTCAATACCCTCTGCTGATACCACATGTCCCAAGATGGCAATGCTCCGTAACCAAAACTCACACTTCGAGAACTTGGCATATAAACCATGCTCTCTCAGTGTCTGCAAAACTATCCTCAGATGCTGGGCATGCTCCTCTGCATCTCTGGAATACACTAAGATATCATCGATAAACACAATGACAAAGTGATCCAGAAACTCACTGAATACCCTGTTCATGAGATCCATAAATGCTGCAGGGGCGTTAGTCAACCCGAACGGCATCACTAAGAACTCATAATGCCCATATCTGGTCCGGAAAGCTGTCTTAGGCACATCTGCCTCTCTGACTCTCAACTGATGATACCCAGATCTCAGATCTATTTTCGAGAAACAACCTGCTCCAGCTAGCTGGTCAAATAAATCATCAATCCGTGGTAAGGGATACCTATTCTTGATAGTGACCTTGTTCAACTGTCTGTAGTCGATACAAAGTCTGAGGGATCCATCCTTCTTTCTAACAAAGAGCACTGGAGCACCCCAAGGTGAGGTACTAGGGCGGATGAAACCCTTATCTACCAAGTCCCGCAACTGTTCTTTTAACTCTGTTAACTCAGCTGGCGCCATCCTGTAGGGAGGAATAGAGATAGGTCTAGTACCTGGCAATAATTCAATTTCAAACCCTATCTCCCTATCAGGTGGTAGTCCTGGCAAATCGTCTGGGAACACATCGAGAAACTCTCGGACTACTGGTACTGTGGCTGGTTCCCTCACCTGACTGTCTAGCTCTCTCACATGAGCTAGAAACCCCTGACAACCCCTCCTAAGCAAACGACGAGCCTGAAGGGCTGAAATCATACCTCTGGGTGTACCTCTCCTGTCTCCCCTGAAGACACACTCTGACCCATCCTGGTCTCTGAGACTCACTAGCTTCTCTCGACAGTCCAACATAGCACTATATGCAGATAGCCAATCCATCCCTAGAATGACATCAAAATCTGTCAAGTCTAGAACCACAAGGTCAGCTGGAAGGCATCTACCCTCTATGAATACTGGACTGAAACGACAGACTGACACTGCCACTGATGGGTCACATCTAGGTGCACTGACCCAGAGAGGATACTCTAACTCAGAACTGATCAAACCCAACCTCTCTATGGCTCTCGAAGCAATAAAGGAATGAGAAGCACCGGGGTCCATCAAAGCATACACATCTGAACACCCAATGATGAGATTACCTGACACCACTGTGTTCGACGTGTTAGCCTCCTCCTGTGTCATTGTGAAAATCCGTGCTGGGGCTACCGGATTTCCACCTCGGGAACCTGCTGCTGAAGTAGAGGCTGCCCCTCTCCCTCTACCTCTGCCACTACTCTGAGGCATGGCTGGAGCCACTGGCTGCCCTACTGGCTGTGCTACACTGCCTGAACTCATCTGCTGGGAAGGTGCCCCAAAAGTCACCTGAGGACACTCTCGAGCAAAATGCCCCACCTGTCCACATCTAAAACAGGCTGAAGATCCCAACTGACAAGCTCCTCTGTGTGGTCGTCCACATCTCCTACATGCTGGAATAGCTGTGCCAGAGCTTGAGCCACTACCCATTCCCAGACCAGACTTGACTTTACTCCAGAACCTACTTGTAACGACCCCAAAATGGACCGTCACCGGCGCTAGGATTCAGGTCGGCTTAAGGCCGCCAGAACCCGTAGCAAGCCTGCTATACCCTCTGTGTACCTGTAAATCTCATACATGATCAAACATAAACTGTGAACATAACAATTCTTTTCTCTGTACCAGGGGTTACCCTGTGTATGCACTATCTCAGTACCCAGTACTCTGTACCCCTGACTAGAGCTTGCTCTAGATGGGTTGTCTCATACTTGGTAAGCCTGGTTTTTCACATACTCTATAAACACATATACATATACAGATCATGTACACAACAAAAGATTTACAACACAAACCACTAAGTCAAGCACATATCTAACTGAATATACCACAAGCATATCTCTTTAATATTACATGTCCACTCTAAGCTATTACAAGTCTCTTCGCTTTTTCTGACTTCTGACTTCTTCTGAACATCCCCTGTACACTGTACACTGAACCTGCAAAACTGGGGTTAAGGGAGTGGGATGAGCTCTATAGCCCAGTGAGTAGAATACAAAAACATTTGAATAAAATATGATCTGATGGAATGCATCATAACACAGACAGTCCACATCAAGAGTAAACCTGTCACCACATAGTCCCAGTAAACCGTGCCAGGCCGTAGACTGGGGTCCTGGTCTTCCTGTACCATATATGTATATGTGTATATAACACCTGTACTTACCCTTTGCCAGCATAGACCGTTTGCCTATACCCGCCAGGCCGTAGAATGGGGTCCTGGACTTCCTATACCTGCCAGGCCGTAGAATGGGGTCCTGGACTTCCTGTCTGGAACTACTGGATCATTCAGCATTTACCCACACCAATAAGGAAGCAATGCAATGCAACATCTTTATGCATTCTAATGCACTCACCCTATGACATAAATATGATGCATGAAATATGCTAAAAGTAGTTAATGTCTGAATTAAATCAAGGAATCAGTTTAGTTCCACTCACCTCTGGCTCTGGACTGACTCTGCAGGTTCTGTACACTCTGGAGCAGTACTCACTGCTGCTCTCTCTGGTTCCTCTGGTCTGTATAAGCACATAAAGACTCAATATGAGGGACCAAACTATCATAAGCATAACTCTATAACCTCCCCAAGAATCCCCTCAAACTCACTCTAAAACTCAAGCAAAGCATGCAAAAGAAGAGCTGAACAGGACACTTTCGGCGGAAGGTTCGGCGGCCGAATGTCCTCTCCAGAGACGAAACTCAAACACCTTCAGCGGCACCTTCGGCGGCCGAATCCCCCAAACAGAGCCGAACATGCAAAAACACTCGGGGGCAAGCTGTGGCAACCAAGTCACCAAGCAGGAGGTTCGGCGGCCGAATGATCCTTCGGCTGCCGAACCTGAGTTCATCCAGAACTCAGCTTCAACGGCAAACCATCTTTTCCTTCCCTTCAACCACTCAAACCATATATACTCCACCTCCTCAACACACATATACTCATGTATATGATCACAGGGGTCCAAACTTATCTAATAACCCCAAACCACAAATCACACATAACACATAAACATGTATAACTCATCAAAACTATCATTACTAATCTACACATGCATCTCCCTCTCCCCAACTCCATACAACTTTCAGAAAACATAGAAACATGGTCAAGAGCCTTACTTACCTCCTGTACCAAGAAGATGAACACTCTGAACTAAGGACAACAGTCCAACTCTCCTCAAACTCTCAAACTCACACAAACGGAGCTTTTTTGCTTCCAAACCTTGTGATGCATGAGCTGCTCAAACGCAGCAAATAAACCAGGGGAGACGTGGCCAAGCTTCTGGCAACAAGGTGGACATAACACCTGTCCAAAATGCTGACTAAGGATGCCCAAAAGCTGGCTGGCCAACTCAATTTCGGCTGCCCAATCGCATGCAAACGCATGCAACCTTCGGGGGCCGAACTTCCCTTCGGAAGCCAAACACTTTCGGCGGCCGAACTTACTTTCGGCGGCCGAACTTGGCTCAACTGCCTTAGGTCATTTCAACTCAAAATTCACTTCTCTTAACCTTAAAACATCAACACACATCACACCACGTAGTACAACAAATATCCTACCCTTATATAGAATCCCAACACCCCGGAGTCCACCAAACAACAGGAATTCCGGTGCCGGACTCTAGCCGGGTATTACATTCTCCCTCCTTAAGAACATTCGTCCTCGGATGTTCCTAACACAACAAAACAAAACACAAGGAGGAAACTAACCTCAAAACAAATATGGATACTGCTGGAGCATCGACTCCCGCGTCTCCCATGTACATTCTTCTAGGTTATGGTGGTTCCATAGAACTTTCACCATCGGAATCTCCTTGTTCCTTAGCTGTCTGATCTGCGTGTCCAGAATCCGCACTGGCTGCTCTATATAGTTAGATCTGTATGAATCTCCACCTCAGGCTCACTCAGAACCTGATTCGGATCTGACACAAACTGTCGTAGCATAGAAACATGAAATACCGGTGAATTCTCTCCATAGAAGCAGGTAAATACAGCTTATACGACACATTTCCGATCCTCTGCAACACCTCAAAGGGTCCAATGTACCGTGGAGCTAATTTACCTTTCTTCCAAAAACGAACCACTCCTTTCATTGGAGACACTTTCAGCAATACCCAAGTACCCTCCTGAAACTCTAACTGCTTCCTGCGAACGTCTGCATAACTTTTCTGTCTACTCTGAGCTGTTCTGATTCGTTCTCTGATCATGGGCACCATTCTACTGGTAATGTCTACTAACTCTGGCCCTGCAAGAGCCTTCTCTCCTACCTCTTCCCAGCAAACAGGGGATCTGCACTTCCTCCCATACAAAGCTTCATAAGGAGCCATCCCAATGCTAGCATGATGACTGTTATTGTAGGCAAACTCCACCAAAGGTAGATGTTGCCTCCAAGAACCGCCAAAGTCTAACACACATAGTCGAAGCATATCCTCTATGGTCTGGATGGTCCTTTCTGACTGTCCATCAGTCTGTGGTGGAAAGCAGTACTAAAATCTAATCTCGTGCCCATTGCACTTTGCAGACTCCGCCAAAAGCGAGAGGTAAACTGAGGTCCTCTGTCAGAAACTATAGACACTGGAACTCCATGTAATCTTACTATCTCATCCAGATAGACCTGTGCCAACTTATCCACAGAATAGTTACTCCGTAGGGAAGAAAATGAGCAGATTTCGTGAGTCTGTCCACAATCACCCATATCGAGTCTATCCTGTTGGACGCTACTGGTAACCCACTACAAATCCATGGCTATGTTCTCCATTTCCATTCTGGAATCGGTAATGGGTTAAGCAATCCGGCTGGTTTCTGATGCTCTAAATTTCACCCTCTGACAAACCTCACAGGCTGTCACGAACTGCGCCACTTCTTTCTTCATGGGGCCACCAATAGACCCTTTTCAGATCCTGATACATCTTGGTGGCCTCCTGGGTGAACACTATACCTCGCATTATGAGCTTCCCTCATAATGTCTTCCTTCACACTGCCCCTATCTGGTACACAAAGTCGACTCCCAAACGAAGGATCCCTTTGCTGTCAAATCTGAACCCTGCATTATTGCCTGACTGAACAGTCCTGGCAATTTTTCATCAACTCAGGGTCCTCATGCTGTCTCTGAGCTATCTGCTCCAGAAACACAGGTGTCACTCTCATCTGTGCTATCAACGCACCTGTACCAGACAATTCTAGCTGTAATCCCCGTCAAAGAGCTTATAAAGCTCCATCACAACTGGTCTCCGCTCTGCTGCTATAATGGATAAACTGCCTAGTGACTTCCGGCTTAGGGCGTCTGCGACAACATTCGCCTTACCGTATGATACTGGATCTTACAATCATAATCACTGAGCAATTCTACCCATCTCCGCTGCCTCAAAATCAGCTCTCTCTGACTTAAGATGTACTGTAACTCTTGTGATCAGTGAAGATCTCGCATTTAACCCCGTAAAGGTAATGCCGCCACATCTTAAGTGCAAAGATAACTGTTGCCATCTCTAGGTCATGGGTAGGGTAATTCAACTCGTGCTTCTTCAACTGTCTAGAAGCATAAGCTATTACTCTATTACTCTGCATCAATACACAACCCAATCCCACTCGAGATGCATCACAGAACACTGTGAAGTCCTCATTACTGACCGGCAGAGCTAACACTGGTGCTGTTGTCAATCTCCTCTTGAGCTCCTCAAAGCTCTCTTCACACTGGTCTGACCAGATAAACTTCTGGTTCTTCTGAGTCAATTTGGTCATAGGAGCTGCTATCTTTGAGAAGTTCTGAACGAACCTCCTGTAGTAACCTGCCAGTCCCAGAAAGCTTTTAATCTCAGTCCACTGTCGTGGGTCTGGGCCAGTTAGCTACAGCCTCTATCTTCTTGGGGGTCTACCTCAATACCCTCTGCTGATACCATGTCCCAAGAGGCAATGCTCCGTAACCAAAATTCACACTTCGAGAACTGGCATATAAACCATGCTCTCTCAGTGTCTGCAAAACTGTCCTCAGATGCTGGGCATGCTCCTCTGCATCTCTGAATACACAAGATATCATCGATAAACACAATGACAAAGTGATCCAGAAACTCCCTGAATACCCTGTTCATGAGATCCATAAATGCTGCAGGGGCGTTAGTCAACCCGAACGGCATCACTAAGAACTCATAATGCCCATATCTGGTCCGGAAAGCTGTCTTAGGCACGTCTGCCCTCTGACTCGCAACTGATGATACCCAGATCTCAGATCTATTTTCGAGAAAACAACCTGCTCCAGCTAGCTGGTCAATAAATCATCAATCCGAGGTAAGGGATACCTATTCTTGATAGTGGCCTTGTTCAACTGTCTGTAGTCGATACAAAGTCTAAGAGATCATCCTTCTTTCTGACAAAGAGCACTGGAGCACCCCAAGGTGAGGTACTAGGGCGGATGAAACCCCTTATCTACCAAGTCCTGCAACTGCGCTTTCAACTCTGTTAACTCACTGGTGCCATCCTGTAGGGAGGAATAGAGATAGGTCTGATACCTGGCAGTAATTCAATTTCAAACCCTATCTCCCTATCAGGTGGTAGTCCTGGCAAGTCGTCTGGGAACACATCGAGAAAAACTCTCGGACTACTGGTACTGTGGCTGGTTCCCTCACCTGACTGTCTAGCTCTCTCACATGAGCTAGAAACCCCTGACAACCCCTCTTAAGCAAACGACGAGCCTGAAGGGCTGAAATCATACCTCTGGGTGTACCTCTCCTGTCTCCTCTGAAGACACACTCTGACCCATCCTGGTCTCTGAGACTCACTAACTTCTCTCGACAGTCCAACGTAGCACTATATGCAGATAGCCAATCCATCCTAGAATGACATCAACTCTGTCAAGTCTAGAACCACAAGGTCAGCTGGAAGGCATCTACCCTCTATAAATACTGGACTGAAACGACAGACTGACACTGCCACTGATGGGTCACATCTAGGTCCACTGACCCAGAGAGGATACTCTAACTCAGAACTGATCAAACCCACTCGCTCAATGGCTCTCGAAGCAATAAAGGAATGAGAAGCACCGGGGTCCATCAAAGCATACACATCTGAACACCCAATGATGAGATTACCTGACACCACTGTGTTCGACGTGTTTAGCCCCTCCTGTGTCACTGTGAAAAATCCGTGCTGGGGCTACCGGATTTCCACCTCGGGAACCTGCTGCTGAAGTAGAGCTGCCCCTCTCCCTCTACCTCTGCCACTACTCTGAGGCATGGCTGGAGCCACTGGCTGCCCTACTGGCTGTGCTACACTGCCTGAACTCATTCTGCTGGGAAGGTGCCACAAAAGTCACCTGAGGACACTCTCGAGCGAAATGCCCCCACCTGTCCACATCTAAACAGGCTGAAGATCCCAACTGACAAGCTCCTCTGTGTGGTCGTCCACATCTCTACATGCTGGAATAGCTGTCCAGAGCTTGAGCCACTACCCATATTCCCAGACCAGACTTGACTTTACTCCAGAAACTACTCTTTGTCCTTTTGTCTTATCCCATCTTTTGCTATCTGAGGTGCCTGAACTGGGGGGCCTTAGAACCTGAAGCCTGTTGCCTGAGACTGTTTTTGAATCTTGGCAACTAGCTTCCATCTTTCTAGCTGCATCCACAATAGAGTGGAACTCTCCCTTTTCTGCTGGAAAGGATCAAAGAAGAATACCTGGGATGTAGTCTCATGGTATATCTTCTAGCTTTCTCTGATCAGTATCATAGGCCTGACCCACGTACTGAAGCAAATCTAGGAACTTATCCGTAAACTCATCAACCGTCCATCTCATCTGTTTGTCTTAACTGCTCAAAACTCTATTAGCTTTCATCTCCCTGGAGCTAATCAGGAAAAGCCCCCATCCTGCAAACTCATTAGCAAACTCTCCCCATGACATACTGTTCATTCTAGGCTCGATATAGTTTCTGAACCATTCCCGAGCCTTTCTACACTTTAGTGTAAATCCCCCATCTCAATGGCTCTACTTACCATCCGCACCCAACTCATCAGTAATCATTTTCACACATCTCAGATACTCAAATGGATCATCTCCTGTATTAAACTCGGAGCATCCAATTTAAGGTACTCAGTCATCTGCACCTTACTCCCAGAATGAACTAGGTGGAGGTATTTGTACACCAGGGACTACTGGTTCGTTTGTGGTGGTGGGAGGTACTGGTTCATTTATTTCTGGTGTGCTGCACTTGAATGGATAGGGGAGGATGGATACATAGGATATTGAGATATGGGGGATATAATGGGTATAATAAAGGATATGGCATATATGGCATAGATGTAGGATATGGGTCAAATCGAGAGTACTCCGATATACCTTCCATCGGATACTCTGGATCTTGGGAAACAGCTGGATAATCAAACCTGAGGCCTGAACACCTCCCAGAGATTCTCCCATACCTTC
>NW_025215482.1:520961-541526 GCF_001659605.2 Manihot esculenta | reverse complement strand
TGTAACAGCCCGGAAACCGGTACCCTCTTTGTAACGGCCCAAACTGCTCGGCACTAGGATCCAGATCGGCTTAAGTCCGCCGGGACCCGTAGTAAGCCTGCTATGAACTCTGTGTACCTGTTAAAATCCCATACATGATCCGACTGGACTATTACTTTTTAAAACTTGTCTTTAAAACTACCAGACTTAACCTTTAAAACACTGTCCTATAGGTCCAACCATATGAACCAAATGCTCAGATATACTAATCTGAACTAGCCCTCTGGCTATCTATAATACACCAGTGACGCTTTACCAAGTAACCTCCATACCCTATGCGCTCTGCAGCATAGAACCCACTCTGTAAGGGTCAGCATATCATAAGTTAACTTGGTTACCATAGAGTCACAGGAATCAAACCTGGTCTTCTCTAGTGGCCTCTCTATGGATCACAGGAATCAAACCTGGTCTTTCCTCCGCACTGGTCTTGGGTCAAAGGAAGTAATCCCTGTCTTCCCTCACAGTTATAATTCACTGGGTTTTCGAAACACAACATGTATTAAGCCTGGTTTGACTCATTGCTCATCATTAAACTGAAAACAGGATACATGCATAGACAAGGGATTAACATACACTAGACAATAGGCAAAAGCACATTCTAATACATTTATACCTTAACTGACTAACTATTACATCACTTACATATATCCTTTTACATACATCATGTCCACACTATGCTATACACAAACATACTGAAGCCAACACTCTGATGCTTCTGACTTCCCAGCTAACCCTGTACCTGCAAAACTGGGATTAAGGGAAAGGGATGAGCTTCTAAAGCCCAGTGAGTAGAAACACTGAAAACAGTTCATTCATACGCACTATATATGAAAATGCATCACAACACAAACATCTCAATATATCTTGGATTAGACATGACCCCAAAACTCCCTCGACGGGCTATTGAAGTCGCCTTGGTCCAATCCCCATTAAGGTAGACATGACCCCAAAAATACCCTCTGTCAACACTGGCCCCCCCCAAAGGAGCTACACAGGGCATTCCAACAAGTACTTGCCCAACTGACCTGACACAATGACAGGAGCCGAAGCTTAGGCTATTGGAGTCGCCTGGGTCCACCTAATCTCTGATCACATAATATGCAATGCTTCACATTCGTGATTCTAATGCAATCACCCTAATACATATCATAGCATTCATGATGCATGAACTATGCTAAAGCATTATGTTTCGTTAATAAAAGATTAAGTTTAGTTCTACTCACCTCTAGCCAATGCTTGGCTAACCCTGGGCTAACTCTGCAAACTCTGAAGCAACACTCACTGCTGCTCTCTCTGGTTCCTCTGTTCTGTGCCTACACAGATGGACTCAAGTGAGGGACCAACATACTCTAACATACCTCTAAACATCTCCCCTTAAGACCCCTTAAAACACCTCAAAACATGCATGCAAAACAAGCAAAGGAAAGCTGGACAGGGCACCTTCGGCAGCACCTTCGGCGGCCGAATGTTTCCTCCAGAGACGAAAGTCAGGCATGTTCGGCGGCCTAACTTGGACTTTCGGGGGCCGAACCTGGGTTCATCCAGAACTCAGTTTCGTGCACAAGAACGCCTGCCATCCGAACTTCAACCCTCCAAACATGCATCCAACCTCTCCAAACATACTCTAAACACTTAATCATGCATATAGGAGTCTTAAACACATTAAAACTCCAACAAATAACACACAACAACCACAAACAAAGCATAGGATCCATACACCCTAATATGCACAACTCATGCATACACATGCACAACTCCCCTTTCCCCTCATCAAACTCATTTAAAACATAATTAAAACCAAGGATTCACACTTACCTATTGAAGAACAAAGGCTGGCGTGACTCCTAACTTGAAGAGATGGAGATTCAAGCTTCACAAGCTCCTAAACTCCACAACTTTTCAAAACTCCCTTTAACTCACTTAAAACCTACTTTTCTTTGAAAGATTTGATGTAAAACTATGGAAGATCATTGAGAGAAAGCATGAGCAAGTTCCTGAACCAAAGGAGAGCCTAAGCACCTCCTTAGTCGGCCAAAAGCACTTTTAAAAGTGCACCACCGCTTCACGTTGGGTGGCCAAAGCTCCATGCAACACCTCACCACTTTAGGGGGCCGAACCTTAAGTTTAGGGGGCCGAACGTGGGGTACTTTCGGCAGCCGAACTTTAACTTTAGGGGGCCGAAAGTGGGAAAATCTTCCTTAGCCTTTTCTCTTAAAAACTCATTTCCTTTTCAACTCAAAAACTTAAAACATATAAAAACATTTTAGAAAACCTTCACTCTACCCTTCAGGGAAACTCTGACATTCAAAATTCCACCGGACGGTAGGAACTCCGATGTCTGAACTAGCCGGGTATTACAATCTTCCCCCCTTACAAAACATTCGTCCTCGAATGTTAAAAACAAACAGATAAGCAAGTAAAGCCTATCACTTCTCTCTAAAGAGAGAATCTATACCTCTATTCTCCTGATCTGAGTTTACACTCATAACCTTTTTCTGAACTCCACAGCTTTCGCTGCGCTACTCTGATCCTTATTCTTCTTTTCTTTCTCTTAACTAAACTAATCTCTTTGTGAAAACTCTCACTTTTAATTCTTAACAGATACAAATCTGTAATGATACCAATCCGTAATCACACTGGAATCACAACCAGTTTCCACTAACAGTTCCAATAGATCATCAATCTTTTCTACCAATCTGTATTACCAACCTTGTAATACTGATCCTTGCCCGCCTTTCTTCTTCTTTACTAAACTGACTTAATCTCTAACTCTCAACAGGTATTGCTCCAATCGGTACTCTGATCATTCCAATCTGTAATCCAATCTTCTTTGATTAGAACAGTTAGTAGATCAATCAATCCTATCTAGGAACACCTGTAAGTGCTTAGTAGTGACCCTGTTAACTGTAAACAGTTATAACAAAATCTCAAGAGTCTATCCTTCGTTTTCCACAACAACACTGGAATCTTCCAGGGTGAGGTACTAAGTCAGATACACCCTTTATCTACTAAGCTCTCTATACTTTGCTGACTCTTCTGAACTCTCTCTTTCTCTGCAGGTGCCATCCTGTAGGGTAGAAGGAAAGAAATGATTCTGCGGCCAGATAGCATTCTCATTCCAAACTCTAATTCCCTAACAGATGGTAAACCTGACAGCTATTCTGGGAAACATCTAGAACTCTCTTCTAGTAAAGGGCACTGAGGCTGATTCCCTATCCTGACAAACTTGCTCACAACCCTCTGATATCCTTTCCTGAATAACCATGAGCCTGATGGACTGACATTAACTTCTAGGCATCTATACTGTACTCTATTCCTCTATACTCTGTCCTTTTTAAGGACTAACTATTGATCCATCCTGAGCTCTAAACTCTCCTACCTTGTCTCTGCGGACACAGGTAGTACTATGAGTAGCTAGCCAATCCGCCCTAGGTTGACATCATCAGTCACCCCTAGAACCATAAGGTCAGCTGGATCGCATCGCCTACTCTGTATAAACTCTGAACTAAACTGACTGACTCTGCATCAGATGGATCATATTCAGGTCTACTGACCCTGAGAAAAACACTCTAAGCCCAGAAGTCATCAAATCCACTCTATCAATGGCTCATAAACAACAAGGAAAGTGAAACACTGGGTCCAAAACAAACAGCATACACATCTGAACACTTCCAAGTGAACGCATCTGACGTCACCATGTATGATGTGTTTGCCTCCTACTGAGTCAGGGTGCAGATCCAAGCTAAAGCTAATGGAACTTCCCTCGGGAATTTACTGAAGAAAAGGCTCTCCCTTCTTCCTCAGCCTCACCACCATCTAATCCCAGACTAACTCTAGTCTCTTTATGAACTTACCTTCCTTTTCTTTTCCTCTTACTCTGACCCATCTTATCCTTCTACTTATTCATACTTACTGTTACTCTTTTTACTTCTTGTTCTATTTTCTACCTTATTTACTCTTATTCTTCTTGAGAAATCAATTCTCACTATGCCTAGGTTTATGAAAACCTGAGATCCTAACATCTCATAATAACTCTCTCTTTAACTCTTCTTTGAAATTCTATCTATTTATCTTTTACTTCGATTACAACAAAAGACATCCTATCAGAATCCTCAAAACACATCAGAACATTCATAACAAAATGAACATACCTGGCACTACTGGGTCTGATGTGGCTGCCTCCTGTTGAACAACTCTACTTAAAAATGTCCGCTGAGACTGAGCTATCCAAGGTGCAGTACGACACTCACGAACTACATGTCCCTCCTGACCACACCTAAAACATGCTGTTGTCCCTGCAAGACAAACTCCCTTATGCAGCCTTCCACACCTCTCACATCTAAAGCTATCCCTATTAGAACTCGAACCCAACCCTGACTTTAACTTATTCCAAAACTCCCTCTTCTTTGACCCTTTAAGGCCTCTGACTTTCTTTTTCCCCCTTTTAGCAGCTGTACTCAAAATAGAGGGGTCAACTTCTCCTAAACTAGAGATCCTGGCATCCTTATTCTGGGTATCATCTACAGACTCTTCGTCCATATTCACTTGCACTCCTATATCCTTTCTTTGCACATCTAATTCTATCTCTCTCCTTACATCCATTCTTTCCCTGTTTTCCTCAAAAGATCCTTCAGATGGGTCTGATTCCACAGAATAACTAGCTCCACTCATCCTAGGTCTCCTGAATAACAACACATCAAGAAACAAACATTAGCACACATGTTCATATGAAAACACATGAATTTACAATATATACATGCATTACATAGCATAACATTAATAAGCATGAGTATTCCACATCAGCATGCAAAACAACTTCCTATCTTAGTGGACATGATTTTACTTATTGTGTTTTGCCTTACTATGACCTCTAGACCAACCTCTTTCCGATGTAAAACATCGTACTAATGAGGAACCTCTGCTCTGATACCAACTGTAACAGCCCGGAAACCGGTACCCTCTTTGTAACGGCCCAAACTGCTCGGCACTAGGATCCAGATCGGCTTAAGGCCGCCGGGACCCGTAGTAAGCCTGCTATGAACTCTGTGTACCTGTTAAAATCCCATACATGATCCGACTGGACTATTACTTTTTAAAACTTGTCTTTAAAACTACCAGACTTAACCTTTAAAACACTGTCCTATAGGTCCAACCATATGAACCAAATGCTCAGATATACTAATCTGAACTAGCCCTCTGGCTATCTATAATACACCAGTGACGCTTTACCAAGTAACCTCCATACCCTATGCGCTCTGCAGCATAGAACCCACTCTGTAAGGGTCAGCATATCATAAGTTAACTTGGTTACCATAGAGTCACAGGAATCAAACCTGGTCTTCTCTAGTGGCCTCTCTATGGATCACAGGAATCAAACCTGGTCTTTCCTCCGCACTGGTCTTGGGTCAAAGGAAGTAATCCCTGTCTTCCCTCACAGTTATAATTCACTGGGTTTTCGAAACACAACATGTATTAAGCCTGGTTTGACTCATTGCTCATCATTAAACTGAAAACAGGATACATGCATAGACAAGGGATTAACATACACTAGACAATAGGCAAAAGCACATTCTAATACATTTATACCTTAACTGACTAACTATTACATCACTTACATATATCCTTTTACATACATCATGTCCACACTATGCTATACACAAACATACTGAAGCCAACACTCTGATGCTTCTGACTTCCCAGCTAACCCTGTACCTGCAAAACTGGGATTAAGGGAAAGGGATGAGCTTCTAAAGCCCAGTGAGTAGAAACACTGAAAACAGTTCATTCATACGCACTATATATGAAAATGCATCACAACACAAACATCTCAATATATCTTGGATTAGACATGACCCCAAAACTCCCTCGACGGGCTATTGAAGTCGCCTTGGTCCAATCCCCATTAAGGTAGACATGACCCCAAAAATACCCTCTGTCAACACTGGCCCCCCCCAAAGGAGCTACACAGGGCATTCCAACAAGTACTTGCCCAACTGACCTGACACAATGACAGGAGCCGAAGCTTAGGCTATTGGAGTCGCCTGGGTCCACCTAATCTCTGATCACATAATATGCAATGCTTCACATTCGTGATTCTAATGCAATCACCCTAATACATATCATAGCATTCATGATGCATGAACTATGCTAAAGCATTATGTTTCGTTAATAAAAGATTAAGTTTAGTTCTACTCACCTCTAGCCAATGCTTGGCTAACCCTGGGCTAACTCTGCAAACTCTGAAGCAACACTCACTGCTGCTCTCTCTGGTTCCTCTGTTCTGTGCCTACACAGATGGACTCAAGTGAGGGACCAACATACTCTAACATACCTCTAAACATCTCCCCTTAAGACCCCTTAAAACACCTCAAAACATGCATGCAAAACAAGCAAAGGAAAGCTGGACAGGGCACCTTCGGCAGCACCTTCGGCGGCCGAATGTTTCCTCCAGAGACGAAAGTCAGGCATGTTCGGCGGCCTAACTTGGACTTTCGGGGGCCGAACCTGGGTTCATCCAGAACTCAGTTTCGTGCACAAGAACGCCTGCCATCCGAACTTCAACCCTCCAAACATGCATCCAACCTCTCCAAACATACTCTAAACACTTAATCATGCATATAGGAGTCTTAAACACATTAAAACTCCAACAAATAACACACAACAACCACAAACAAAGCATAGGATCCATACACCCTAATATGCACAACTCATGCATACACATGCACAACTCCCCTTTCCCCTCATCAAACTCATTTAAAACATAATTAAAACCAAGGATTCACACTTACCTATTGAAGAACAAAGGCTGGCGTGACTCCTAACTTGAAGAGATGGAGATTCAAGCTTCACAAGCTCCTAAACTCCACAACTTTTCAAAACTCCCTTTAACTCACTTAAAACCTACTTTTCTTTGAAAGATTTGATGTAAAACTATGGAAGATCATTGAGAGAAAGCATGAGCAAGTTCCTGAACCAAAGGAGAGCCTAAGCACCTCCTTAGTCGGCCAAAAGCACTTTTAAAAGTGCACCACCGCTTCACGTTGGGTGGCCAAAGCTCCATGCAACACCTCACCACTTTAGGGGGCCGAACCTTAAGTTTAGGGGGCCGAACGTGGGGTACTTTCGGCAGCCGAACTTTAACTTTAGGGGGCCGAAAGTGGGAAAATCTTCCTTAGCCTTTTCTCTTAAAAACTCATTTCCTTTTCAACTCAAAAACTTAAAACATATAAAAACATTTTAGAAAACCTTCACTCTACCCTTCAGGGAAACTCTGACATTCAAAATTCCACCGGACGGTAGGAACTCCGATGTCTGAACTAGCCGGGTATTACATCGGGCACCGGATGTAACATGGGTGATAGACTTGGAAGTTTTTGGGATGGAAGCTATTAGGCCGAAATCGGGCACCGGATGTAACATGGGTGATAGACTTGGCAGTGTTTGGGATGGAAGCTATTAGGCCGAAATCGGCCACCGGATGTAACATTGGTGATAGACTTGGAAGTTTTTGGGATGGAAGCTATTAGGCCGAAATAGGGCACCAGATGTAACATGGGTGATAGACTTGGCAGTTTTTGTGATGGAAGCTATTAGGCTGAAATCAGGCACCGGATGTAACATGGGTGATAGACTTGGCAGTGTTTGGGATGGAAGCTATTAGGCCGAAATCGGGCACCGGATGTAACATGGGTGATCGACTTGGCAGTGTTTGGGATGGAAGCTATTAGGCCAAAATCGGGCACCGGATGTAACATGGGTGATAGACTTGGCAGAGTTTGGGATGGAAGCTATTAGAACGAAATCGGGCACCGGATGTAACATGGGTGCTAGACTTGGCAGTTTTTGGGGTGGAAGCTATTAGGCTGAAATCGGGCACCGGATGTAACATGGGTGATAGACTTGGAAGTTTTTGGGATGGAAGCTATTAGGCCGAAATCGGGCACCGGATGTAACATGGGTGATAGACTTGGCAGTGTTTGGGATGAAAGCTATTAGGCCGAAATCGGGCACGGGATGTAACATGGGTGATAGACTTGGCAGTGTTTGGGATGAAAGCTATTAGGCCGAAATCGGGCACCGGATGTAACATGGGTGATAGACTTGGCAGTGTTTGGGATGGAATCTATTAGGCCGAAATCGGGCACTGGATGTAACATGGGTGATAGACTTGGCAATGTTTGGGATGGAAGCTATTAGGCCGAAATCGGGCACCGGATGTAACATGGGTCATAGACTTGGAAGTTTTTGGGATGGAAGCTATTAGCCGAAATCGGGCACTGGATGTAACATGGGTGATAGACTTGGCAGTTTTTGGCATGGAAGCTATTAGGCCGAAATCGGGCACTGGATGTAACATGGGTGATAGACTTGGCAGTTTTTGGGGTGGAAGCTATTAGGCCGAAATCGGGCACCGGTTGTAACATGGGTGATAGACTTGGCCGTTTTTGGGATGGAAGCTATTAGGCTCAAATTGAGCAACGGATGTAACCTGGGGGATAGACTTGGCAGTGTTTGGGATGGAAGCTATTAGGCCGAAATCGAGCACCGGATGTAACATAGGTGATAGACATAGCAATGTTTGGGATGGAAACTATTAGGACGAAATCGGGCACCGGATGTAACATGGGTGATAGACTTGGCAGTGTTTGGGATGGAAGCTATTAGGCCGAAATCGGGCACCGGATGTAACATGGGTCATAGACTTGGCAGTTTTTGGGATGGAAGCTATTTGGCCGATATCGGACACCGGACGTAACATGGGTGATAGACTTGGCAGTTTTTGGGATGGAAGCTATTAGGCCGAAATCGGGCACCGGATGTAACATGGGTGATAGACTTGGCAGTTTTTTGGATGGAAGCTATTAGGCCGAAATCGGCCACCGGTTGTAACATGGGTGATAGACTTGGCCGTTTTTGGGATGGAAGCTATTATGCTGAAATCGAGCACCGGATGTAACATGGGGGATAGACTTGGCAGTTTTTAGGATGGAAGCTATTAGGCCGAAATCGGGCACCGGAAGTAACATAGGTGATAGACATAGCAGTGTTTGGGATGGAAGCTATTAGGACGAAATCGGGCACCGGATGTAACATGGGTGATAGACTTGGCAGTTTTTGGGATGGAAGCTAATAGGCCGAAATCGGGTACCGGATGTAACATGCGTGATAGACTTGGCAGTTTTTGGGATGGAAGCTATTAGGCCGAAATCGGGCACCGGATGTAACATGGGTGATAGACTTGGCAGTGTTTGGGATGGAAGCTATTAGGACGAAATCGGGCACCGGATGTAACATGGGTGATAGACTTGGCAGTTTTTGGGATGGAAGCTATTAGGCCGAAATTGGACACCGGATGTAACATGGGTGATAGACTTGGAAGTTTTTGGGATGGAAGCTATCAGGCCGAAATCGGGCACCGGATGTAACATGGGTGATAGACTTGGCAGTTTTTGGGATGGAAGCTATTAGGCCGAAATCGGACACCGGATGTAACATGGGTGATAGACTTGGAAGTTTTTGGGATGGAAGCTATTAGGCCGAAATCGGGCACCGGATGTAACATGGGTGATAGACTTGGCAGTTTTTGGGATGGAAGCTATTAGGCCGAAATCGGGCAACGGATGTAACATGGGTGATAGACTTGGCAGTGTTTGGGATGGAAGCTATTAGGCCGAAATCGGGCACCGGATGTAACATGGGTGATAGACTTGGCAGTGTTTGGGATGGAAGCTATTAGGACGAAATCGTGTACCGGATGTACATGGGTGATAGACTTGGCAGTGTTTGGGATGGAAGCTATTAGGCCGAAATCGGGCACCGGATGTAACATGGGTCATAGACTTGGAAGTTTTTGGGATGGAAGCTATTAGGCCGAAATCGGGCACCGGATGTAACATGGGTGATAGACTTGGCGGTTTTTGGGATGGAAGCTATTAGGCCGAAATCGGGCACCGGATGTAACATGGGTGATAGACTTGGCAGTTTTTTGGATGGAAGCTATTAGGCCGAAATCGGGCACCGGTTGTAACATAGGTGCTAGACTTGGCCGTTTTTGGGATGGAAGCTATTAGGCTTGTAATACCCGGCTAGACTCCGGTACCGGAATTCCTACCGTCCGGTGGAATTTGGGTGTCGGAAACCTCTAGAAGGGTAAAAGCATGTTTTTATAAAATGTTTTCATGTTTTTAATGTTTTAAGTATGATTTTAAATGAGTTTTTGCATGAAAATTTCTTTAAGGGAAAACCCAGGTTCGGCCGCCGAAACTCACTTTCGGCCGCCGAACATGCATGGACTTTGGGAGGCACGTTAGGCCCCCGAAAGTCTAAGAGAGGGAAGTGCAGGTTCGGCCGCCGAACCTTATGTTCGGCCGCCGAACATTGCATGGATGCGGAGGCACATTCGGCCCCCGAACGTGGCCTGGCCAGCCACTATAAAAGGGTCCCCTAGGTCCGCACGGGCGAGCTTTTTCTCTCCCATTGTCGGCCAAGGTGAGTCTCCACTGCTCCTCCCTCGATCTTGAGTGTTTCCTTTAGATCTTTCATGGTTTTAACGAGTTTATAACTTCGTTTTGAAGATTTGTGAGCTTTGAGCAAGTTTTGAGCAAGTTTTGAGTGCTTGGAGGTTCAAAGAGCTTAATCTCTCCATCTCCAAGCTAGGATCACTTTCCTCTCGTTTCTTCAAGAGGTAAGGGTCGATCTTGAACCCTTTTTATGTTTTAAACAAGTTTTAAGTAAGATCTATGGGTAGAAATGCATGTTAGGACATATGTTGAGTTTATGGGTTATGTTGAGTTTTTGAGCAATGTAGCTTGATTGTGTGTGAATGAAGTGTTGTAGATGGGGTATATGCATGTTTGAGGCCCCTAGGAACTTGTATGTATGTTTTGGTTGAGAAATATGCATGATCTGTGGTTTTGGGAGGCAGGAGGTTCATTTGAACCAAGTTTCTGCCATTTGGCAGAAACCAGGTTCGGCAGCCGAAGGGAGTTTCGGCCGCCGAACCCCTCTTGTGAAGGCAGCTTTCGGCTGCCGAAGGTGCCCCCGAAAAGAGACTTTCGTCTCTGTCTGGCACTTTCGGCCGCCGAAGGTGCCGCCGAACCTAGCTGAGTTTCGTCTCTGTCCAGGACTTTCGGCCGCCGAAGGTGCCGCCGAAGGTGCCCTGTTCAGCCTTTTCATGCATATTTTCTGTGATGTTTTCATGATGTTTTAGGGGGTTTTTGGGGGATATATTAGAGATATGTTTATATGTGTTTGGTCCCTCATTGGAGTCCACCTGTGTAGGTTCGGACCCGAGGAACCAAGGACCCCAGCAGTGAGCCAGCTGCTGAGAGTTTGACAGAGTCAGCCAGAAGTGAGTGGAACTAAACTTAACCTTTTAAATTGAGAAATGAAATATTTTATCATGTTTCATGCATCATGACTATAATATAGGATGTTTGCATTAGAATCACGAATATGCTACATTGCATTATTATATTGTGGTTGATGAGGAGGGACATTGCACGACTCACTATTCCTGTGTACGAAGTCCTGTGGTGCCCATAATAGGGCCGGGCAATAGCTCCGATTTACGAAGTCCTGTGGTGCCCATAATAGGGCCGGGCAATACGAAGTCCTGTGGTGCCCATAATAGGGCCGGGCAATACGAAGTCCTGTGGTGCCCATAATAGGGCCGGGCATGGAGCTGAGGGATTTTTGGGTCGGTCCTTCCATGATGTGAAATGTTTGTGCAATGATGCATTCCATTATGGCATGTTTTAAATATTTTTTTTTTATATAGTTCTACTCACTGGGCATCTAGCTCACCCCTCTCCCCTAACCCCCAGGTTTGCAGGTACGGGATTGATAGAGAAGAAAAGAAGAGAAAAGTCATATGTATGTAATAGCTAGAGTATGTGGACATGACAAATGATAAGAATGTAATGTAAAGTTTGAAACAGTTATGTTTATGTAACTATGTTATTGAGGATAGAGTTGTGCTTGACCATAGTTTATGTTAATCCCTTGGTATGTACATGATCTTATTTTATGATGTATATGTGAACCAACTCAACACAGAATGTATATTGCCATAGAGGCTTTGATGAAATCCCACAGAGGGATTAATGTTTATGTATATGATGAATACAGTGCATGCACAGGTTGAGTTTGGTATATGAAGAAAAAAGAAAAGTTTTTAATTCTTATGTATGTTTGTTGATCATGTATGGGATTAAACGGGTAAACAGGATGTATGTAGGCTTGCTACGGGTTCCGGCGGCCTTAAGCCGACCTGAATCCTAGCGCCGGTAGCGGTCCGGATTTCCGGGGCATTACAGAGTGGTATCAGAGCCCTAGGTTCATATGGTCGGACCTACAGTGTCGGGCTCATAGAGGTTATAGAAGGTCAAGCACAATAGGAAAGGTCATGTCCACTAGGATAGGATGTAGGGTCCTGTCTTGCTATGATGATGTGATATGCCATGACAATATGCATGCGCATAAATGATATGCTATGTTTGCCATGTATATGATGTAGGTTCATGTGTCTCCACATGAACCATATGATGCTAATGCTTGCGAGTTATGTGCTGTTTTTCAGAGAACAGAATGAGAGAAACTCGTCGATCTGCACGATTGACAGGAGTCCCACCAGAGGATGAGGGCACGAGCGCCCGTCCTCCCACATTGCCTAGGGCAATGTCATGCAGAACAAACAGAGAAAGAGTATCAAGGGACCCTAGAAGGTCTTTTGATACTAGCAGAAGGGGGACAGAAAGAGGAGGAAGTTCTTCAGATGTGAGGGAGGTTATGGAAGAAGATCAGAGAAGGGATGGGAATCTGGATATTGGCATGTCAGAAGAAGGGACAGGGGAGTCACAAGGAGGCACTCAGGCCTCGGGGTATGGTTTTCCACCCTATTACCCACCCTATGCACAGAGTCCCGGGTATCCGATGGGAAGTACGTCGGATTACTCCAGCTTTAACCCCTACCCTACTCACATGCCTTATCCACCTTTCTATCCACCGTACCCACAGTATCCAGCCTATCCACCCTCATCCTTCCATCCTCACCCAGCAAACCCCACCTCGGGGAATGCTGCATCCCCACCTCCACCACCTACAGAACCAGTAGCCCCAGTTACTCAACCTCCTAGACCTAGCTCAGCCAGTGGGAGTAAGGTGAAGATGACAGCTTACCTTAAGCTGGATGCTCCTAAATATAAGTCAGGGGATGATCCCTTTGAATACCTGAGAGCAGTGAAGACGATCACTGATGAGCTAGGGGCAGATGATAGAAGAGCCATTGAGATGGCAGGGTTCACCCTGAAGTGCAAAAAGGCAAAGGAATGGTTCAAGTGCTATGTGGACCCGAGACTAGACAGTATGACATGGGAGGAATTCGCCAATGAGTTTGCTGGATGGGCATTTCCAGATAGCTCCAGAGAGCTAAAGATGATTGAGTTTGAGCAACTGAGACAGACAGAAGACATGAGCATAGAGGAGTACACAGATAAATTTCTGGAGCTATTACCCTTCTCAGGGCAAGCTCTAGATACAGATGTGAAGAAGGCCAGGAGATATGTCATGAAATTACAGTCCAGGTACTCCTCATTGATTCAATCAGCTGAGAGGGAGAGTTTTCACACGGTGGTAGATATGGCTCGAAGAATGGAGGCCAGTGCCATAGTTGAGGGGTCAGTGAAGCAGTCAGTGACCCAGTCTTCAGGGGTTAAGACCCCAGGCAGAGGAGGGCCAGGACCCTCTACTCAGAGTTCAGGTAGTAAGAGATGGAGTAGCACTAAGAAGCCCAAGAAGAATAAGTTCTGGAATAAGCTGAAATCCGGTCTAGGATTTGGCGGTGGCTCGAGTTCAGGCTCCGATGGTGCGGAATGCCAAAGGTGTGGGAGGCCACACAGGGGAGCGTGTCGCTGGGGGACCAATGCATGTTTCAGATGTGGCCAGGAGGGACACATAGCTCGGGATTGTCCTAGAGCACCTTTCATGGGCCAGCCCCAACAGACAGCTTCGGGTAGTGTGGCACAACCAGCAGCTCCAGCCACAACACAGGGCAGTGGCAGAGGTAGAGGGAGAGGGGCAGCCTCTTCTTCTGGTTCCCGAGGTGAAGGTCCATCAGCTCCAGCCAGGATCTTCACAATGACTCAGCAGGAGGCGAACACATCCAACACCGTGGTGTCAGGTAAACTCATCATTGGGTGTTATGATGTGTATGCATTGATGGACCCGGGTGCATCTCATTCCTTTATTTCTCCGAGGGCAGTTGAGAGGCTAGGGTTGATGGTCTCTGGGTTAGAGTGTCCCCTATGGGTCAGTGGACCCAAGTGTGACCCGACGGCGGCAGAGTCAGTCTGCCGGTACTGTCCAGTGTTTGTTGAGGGAAGATGCCTCTCCGCCGACCTTGTGGTTCTAGACTTGACAGATTTTGACGTCATTCTAGGGATGGATTGGCTATCTACCCATGGTGCTACCTTGGACTGCAGGGACAAGGTAGTCAGGTTCAGAGATCAGAACGGGTCAGAGGTTGTCTTCAGAGGAGACAAGAGGGGTACGCCTAGAGGTCTGATATCGGCCCTACAGGCTCGTAGACTGCTTAGGAAAGGATGTCAGGGGTATGTAGCTCACGTGAGAGAGCTAGATAGTCAGGTCAGGGAGCCAGCCTCAGTGCCAGTTGTCAGAGAATTTCTGGATGTCTTTCCAGAAGAGCTTCCAGGACTACCACCTGCTAGGGAGATAGAGTTCGAGATTGAACTGATGCCTGGAACTAGACCGATCTCTATCCCTCCCTACAGGATGGCACCAGCAGAATTGAAGGAACTGAAAGAACAGTTGCAAGATCTGGTAGATAAGGGCTTCATCCGACCGAGTACCTCACCTTGGGGTGCTCCAGTGCTTTTTGTGAGAAAGAAGGATGGATCCCTGAGACTTTGTATCGACTACAGGCAGTTGAACAAGGTCACTACCAAGAACAAGTACCCATTGCCAAGGATCGATGATCTATTCGACCAGCTAGCAGGAGCGGGTTGTTTCTCCAAGATAGATCTGAGATCAGGGTACCATCAGCTGAGGATAAGGGAAGAAGACATACCGAAGACAGCTTTCAGGACCAGATATGGGCACTATGAGTTTCTTGTAATGCCGTTCGGGTTGACCAACGCCCCTGCAGCATTCATGGACCTCATGAATAGAGTATTCAGACCATACCTGGATCACTTCGTTATTGTCTTCATTGACGATATCCTAGTGTATTCCAGAAATGCAGAGGAGCATGCCCATCATCTGAGGATAATATTACAGACCTTGAGGGAACATGGCTTGTATGCCAAGTTCTCCAAGTGTGAGTTCTGGTTAAGGAGCATATCATTCTTGGGGCATATAGTGTCAGAGAATGGGATAGAAGTGGACCCCAAGAAGGTTGAAGCTGTGACTAACTGGCCAAGACCCACCTCAGTGACAGAGATCAGAAGCTTCTTGGGTTTGGCTGGCTACTACAGGAGGTTCGTTCAGGACTTCTCTAAGATTGCAGCTCCTTTAACCAGATTAACCAGAAAGAAACAGAGATTCGAGTGGACCGATCAGTGTGAAGAAAGCTTTGAGGAGCTCAAGAAGAGGTTGACTTCAGCACCAGTGTTAGCTCTGCCAAACAGTAATGAGGATTTCACAGTGTTCTGTGATGCATCCAGAGTAGGCCTGGGTTGTGTGTTGATGCAGAATGGTAAGGTGATCGCTTATGCTTCTAGACAGCTGAAGAGGCATGAGTTGAATTACCCCACACACGACCTGGAAATGGCAGCAGTTATCTTTGCCCTCAAGATGTGGAGGCATTACCTCTATGGGGTAAAATGTGAGATCTTCACAGATCATAAGAGCCTGCAGCACATCTTGAACCAGAGAGAGCTGAACTTGAGGCAGAGGAGATGGGTAGAACTGTTGAGTGACTATGATTGCAAGATCCAGTACCATCCGGGTAAGGCTAATGTAGTAGCTGATGCCTTAAGCCGGAAATCACTTGGCAGTCTATCCCACATCACGGCAGAGAGGAGACCGGTGGTGAAGGAATTTTATAAGCTCATTGAGGAGGGTCTACAGATGGAGTTGTCTGGTACAGGTGCTTTGATTGCACAGATGAAAGTAACCCCCGTGTTTCTGGAGCAGGTGGCTCAGAAACAGCACGAGGACCCAGAGTTAGTGAAGATTGCCAGGACTGTTCAGTCAGGCAAAGATAGTGAGTTCAGATTCGATGATAAGGGGATCCTCCGCTATGGGAATAGACTATGTGTACCAGATGACATCGGGCTAAAAGGAGACATTATGAGAGAGGCTCATAATGCAAGGTACAGTGTTCACCCTGGAACCACCAAGATGTACCAGGATCTGAAGGGAGTGTATTGGTGGCCAGCTATGAAGAGGGAAGTGGCACAGTTTGTGTCAGCCTGCGAAATATGTCAGAGGGTGAAGCTGGAACATCAGAAGCCGGCTGGAATGCTTAACCCACTGCCGATTCCAGAGTGGAAATGGGAGAATATCGCTATGGATTTTATAGTGGGGTTACCGGCAACATCCAACAGACTAGACTCCATATGGGTGATTGTGGACAGACTCACCAAATCTGCTCACTTCATCCCTGTTAGGAGCAACTACTCTGTGGATAAGTTAGCGCAGGTTTATGTGGATGAAGTTGTCAGGCTGCATGGGGTCCCAGTTTCTATAGTGTCAGATAGAGGGCCCCAGTTCACCTCCAGGTTTTGGCGGAGTCTGCAGAATGCTATGGGTACCAGGTTGGATTTCAGTACTGCCTTCCATCCCCAGACTGATGGACAATCAGAGAGGACCATCCAGACAATAGAGGATATGCTCAGGATGTGTGTGCTAGATTTTGGCGGTTCTTGGAGGCAACATCTACCCTTGGTAGAGTTCGCCTACAATAACAGCTATCATGCTAGCATTGGGATGGCTCCATATGAAGCTTTATATGGGAGGAAGTGCAGGTCACCTGTTTGCTGGGAAGAGGTTGGAGAGAGGTCCTTAGCAGGGCCTGAGCTTGTAGAGATCACCAGCAGAGTGGTGCCCATGATCAGAGAAAGGATAAAGACTGCCACAAGCAGGCAGAAGAGTTATGCAGACATCCGCAGGAGACAGGTAGAGTTTCAGGAGGGGGATCTAGTATTGCTCAAGGTGTCCCCAATGAAAGGGGTGGTTCGGTTCGGAAAGAAGGGTAAGCTAGCTCCGCGGTACATCGGACCCTTTGAGGTCTTGCAAAAAGTTGGGAACGTATCGTACAAGCTGGACTTGCCTGCTTCTATGGAGAGAATCCATCCGGTTTTCCATGTTTCCATGTTGAGGAAGTTCGTGTCAGATCCGGGCAAGGTTCTTAGTGAGCCTGATGTGGAGATCCAAGAGGATCTCACTTATGTTGAACAACCAGTGCGGATTCTTGACACTCAGATCAAAAAGCTAAGGAACAAGGAAATCCCGATGGTGAAAGTCCTTTGGAACCACCACAATATGGAAGAATGTACTTGGGAGACACGGGAGTCCATGCTCCAGCAATATCCCTATCTCTTTTAAGGTTAGTCTCTATGTGTTTTATATGTATGTTATGTTGTTTTGCTATGCATGTGCTAGTTGAGGAACATTCGGGGACGAATGTTCTTAAGGGGGGGAGAATGTAATACCCGGCTAGACTCCGGTACCGGAATTCCTACCGTCCGGTGGAATTTGGGTGTCGGAAACCTCTAGAAGGGTAAAAGCATGTTTTTATAAAATGTTTTCATGTTTTTAATGTTTTAAGTATGATTTTAAATGAGTTTTTGCATGAAAATTTCTTTAAGGGAAAACCCAGGTTCGGCCGCCGAAACTCACTTTCGGCCGCCGAACATGCATGGACTTTGGGAGGCACGTTAGGCCCCCGAAAGTCTAAGAGAGGGAAGTGCAGGTTCGGCCGCCGAACCTTATGTTCGGCCGCCGAACATTGCATGGATGCGGAGGCACATTCGGCCCCCGAACGTGGCCTGGCCAGCCACTATAAAAGGGTCCCCTAGGTCCGCACGGGCGAGCTTTTTCTCTCCCATTGTCGGCCAAGGTGAGTCTCCACCGCTCCTCCCTCGATCTTGAGTGTTTCCTTTAGATCTTTCATGGTTTTAACGAGTTTATAACTTCGTTTTGAAGATTTGTGAGCTTTGAGCAAGTTTTGAGCAAGTTTTGAGTGCTTGGAGGTTCAAAGAGCTTAATCTCTCCATCTCCAAGCTAGGATCACTTTCCTCTCGTTTCTTCAAGAGGTAAGGGTCGATCTTGAACCCTTTTTATGTTTTAAACAAGTTTTAAGTAAGATCTATGGGTAGAAATGCATGTTAGGACATATGTTGAGTTTATGGGTTATGTTGAGTTTTTGAGCAATGTAGCTTGATTGTGTGTGAATGAAGTGTTGTAGATGGGGTATATGCATGTTTGAGGCCCCTAGGAACTTGTATGTATGTTTTGGTTGAGAAATATGCATGATCTGTGGTTTTGGGAGGCAGGAGGTTCATTTGAACCAAGTTTCTGCCATTTGGCAGAAACCAGGTTCGGCAGCCGAAGGGAGTTTCGGCCGCCGAACCCCTCTTGTGAAGGCAGCTTTCGGCTGCCGAAGGTGCCCCCGAAAAGAGACTTTCGTCTCTGTCTGGCACTTTCGGCCGCCGAAGGTGCCGCCGAACCTAGCTGAGTTTCGTCTCTGTCCAGGACTTTCGGCCGCCGAAGGTGCCGCCGAAGGTGCCCTGTTCAGCCTTTTCATGCATATTTTCTGTGATGTTTTCATGATGTTTTAGGGGGTTTTTGGGGGATATATTAGAGATATGTTTATATGTGTTTGGTCCCTCATTGGAGTCCACCTGTGTAGGTTCGGACCCGAGGAACCAAGGACCCCAGCAGTGAGCCAGCTGCTGAGAGTTTGACAGAGTCAGCCAGAAGTGAGTGGAACTAAACTTAACCTTTTAAATTGAGAAATGAAATATTTTATCATGTTTCATGCATCATGACTATAATATAGGATGTTTGCATTAGAATCACGAATATGCTACATTGCATTATTATATTGTGGTTGATGAGGAGGGACATTGCACGACTCACTATTCCTGTGTACGAAGTCCTGTGGTGCCCATAATAGGGCCGGGCAATAGCTCCGATTTACGAAGTCCTGTGGTGCCCATAATAGGGCCGGGCAATACGAAGTCCTGTGGTGCCCATAATAGGGCCGAGCAATACGAAGTCCTGTGGTGCCCATAATAGGGCCGGGCATGGAGCTGAGGGATTTTTGGGTCGGTCCTTCCATGATGTGAAATGTTTGTGCAATGATGCATTCCATTATGGCATGTTTTAAATATTTTTTTTTATATAGTTCTACTCACTGGGCATCTAGCTCACCCCTCTCCCCTAACCCCCAGGTTTGCAGGTACGGGATTGATAGAGAAGAAAAGAAGAGAAAAGTCATATGTATGTAATAGCTAGAGTATGTGGACATGACAAATGATAAGAATGTAATGTAAAGTTTGAAACAGTTATGTTTATGTAACTATGTTATTGAGGATAGAGTTGTGCTTGACCATAGTTTATGTTAATCCCTTGGTATGTACATGATCTTATTTTATGATGTATATGTGAACCAACTCAACACAGAATGTATATTGCCATAGAGGCTTTGATGAAATCCCACAGAGGGATTAATGTTTATGTATATGATGAATACAGTGCATGCACAGGTTGAGTTTGGTATATGAAGAAAAAAGAAAAGTTTTTAATTCTTATGTATGTTTGTTGATCATGTATGGGATTAAACGGGTAAACAGGATGTATGTAGGCTTGCTACGGGTTCCGGCGGCCTTAAGCCGACCTGAATCCTAGCGCCGGTAGCGGTCCGGATTTTCGGGGCGTTACAAGGCTGAAATCGAGCACCGGATGTAACATAGGTGATAGACTTGGAAGTTTTTGGGATGGAAGCTATTAGGCCGAAATCGGGCACCGGATGTAACATGGGTGATAGACTTGGCAGTTTTTGGGATAGAAGCTATTAGGCCGAAATCGGACACCGGATGTAACATGGGTGATAGACTTGGAAGTTTTTGGGATGGAAGCTATTAGGCCGAAATCGGGCACCGGATGTAACATGGGTGATAGACTTGGCAGTTTTTGGGATGGAAGCTATTAGGCCGAAATCGGGCAACGGATGTAACATGGGTGATAGACTTGGCAGTGTTTGGGATGGAAGCTATTAGGCCGAAATCGGGCACCGGATGTAACATGGGTGATAGACTTGGCAGTGTTTGGGATGGAAGCTATTAGGACGAAATCGTGTACCGGATGTACATGGGTGATAGACTTGGCAGTGTTTGGGATGGAAGCTATTAGGCCGAAATCGGGCACCGGATGTAAAATGGGTCATAGACTTGGAAGTTTTTGAGATGGAAGCTATTAGGCCGAAATCGGGCACCGGATGTAACATGGGTGATAGACTTGGCAGTTTTTGGGATGGAAGATATTAGGCCGAAATCGGGCACC
>NW_025215482.1:499651-519961 GCF_001659605.2 Manihot esculenta | reverse complement strand
CGGGCACCGGATGTAACATGGGTGATAGACTTGGCAGTTTTTGGGATGGAAGCTATTAGGCCGAAATCGGGCACCGGATGTAACATGGGTGATAGACTTGGCAGTTTTTGGGATGGAAGCTATTAGGCCGAAATCGGGCACCGGATGTAACATGGGTGATAGACTTGGCAGTTTTTGGGATGGAAGCTATTAGGCCGAAATCGGGCACCGGATGTAACATGGGTGATAGACTTGGCAGTTTTTGGGATGGAAGCTATTAGGCCGAAATCGGGCACCGGATGTAACATGGGTGATAGACTTGGCAGTTTTTGGGATGGAAGCTATTAGGCCGAAATCGGGCACCGGATGTAACATGGGTGATAGACTTGGCAGTTTTTGGGATGGAAGCTATTAGGCCGAAATCGGGCACCGGATGTAACATGGGTGATAGACTTGGCAGTTTTTGGGATGGAAGCTATTAGGCCGAAATCGGGCACCGGATGTAACATGGGTGATAGACTTGGCAGTGTTTGGGATGGAAGCTATTAGGCCGAAATCGGGCACCGGATGTAACATGGGTGATAGACTTGGCAGTTTTTGGGATGGAAGCTATTAGGCCGAAATCGGGCACCGGATGTAACATGGGTGATAGACTTGGCAGTTTTTGGGATGGAAGCTATTAGGCCGAAATCGGGCACCGGATGTAACATGGGTGATAGACTTGGCAGTTTTTGGGATGGAAGCTATTAGGCCGAAATCGGGCACCGGATGTAACATGGGTGATAGACTTGGCAGTTTTTGGGATGGAAGCTATTAGGCCGAAATCGGGCACCGGATGTAACATGGGTGATAGACTTGGCAGTTTTTGGGATGGAAGCTATTAGGCCGAAATCGGGCACCGGATGTAACATGGGTGATAGACTTGGCAGTTTTTGGGATGGAAGCTATTAGGCCGAAATCGGGCACCGGATGTAACATGGGTGATAGACTTGGCAGTTTTTGGGATGGAAGCTATTAGGCCGAAATCGGGCACCGGATGTAACATGGGTGATAGACTTGGCAGTTTTTGGGATGGAAGCTATTAGGCCGAAATCGGGCACCGGATGTAACATGGGTGATAGACTTGGCAGTTTTTGGGATGGAAGCTATTAGGCCGAAATCGGGCACCGGATGTAACATGGGTGATAGACTTGGCAGTTTTTGGGATGGAAGCTATTAGGCCGAAATCGGGCACCGGATGTAACATGGGTGATAGACTTGGCAGTTTTTGGGATGGAAGCTATTAGGCCGAAATCGGGCACCGGATGTAACATGGGTGATAGACTTGGCAGTTTTTGGGATGGAAGCTATTAGGCCGAAATCGGGCACCGGATGTAACATGGGTGATAGACTTGGCAGTTTTTGGGATGGAAGCTATTAGGCCGAAATCGGGCACCGGATGTAACATGGGTGATAGACTTGGCAGTTTTTGGGATGGAAGCTATTAGGCCGAAATCGGGCACCGGATGTAACATGGGTGATAGACTTGGCAGTTTTTGGGATGGAAGCTATTAGGCCGAAATCGGGCACCGGATGTAACATGGGTGATAGACTTGGCAGTGTTTGGGATGGAAGCTATTAGGCCGAAATCGGGCACCGGATGTAACATGGGTGATAGACTTGGCAGTTTTTGGGATGGAAGCTATTAGGCCGAAATCGGGCACCGGATGTAACATGGGTGATAGACTTGGCAGTTTTTGGGATGGAAGCTATTAGGCCGAAATCGGGCACCGGATGTAACATGGGTGATAGACTTGGCAGTTTTTGGGATGGAAGCTATTAGGCCGAAATCGGGCACCGGATGTAACATGGGTGATAGACTTGGCAGTTTTTGGGATGGAAGCTATTAGGCCGAAATCGGGCACCGGATGTAACATGGGTGATAGACTTGGCAGTTTTTGGGATGGAAGCTATTAGGCCGAAATCGGGCACCGGATGTAACATGGGTGATAGACTTGGCAGTGTTTGGGATGGAAGCTATTAGGCCGAAATCGGGCACCGGATGTAACATGGGTGATAGACTTGGCAGTTTTGGGATGGAAGCTATTAGGCCGAAATCGGGCACCGGATGTAACATGGGTGATAGACTTGGCAGTTTTTGGGATGGAAGCTATTAGGCCGAAATCGGGCACCGGATGTAACATGGGTGATAGACTTGGCAGTTTTTGGGATGGAAGCTATTAGGCCGAAATCGGGCACCGGATGTAACATGGGTGATAGACTTGGCAGTTTTTGGGATGGAAGCTATTAGGCCGAAATCGGGCACCGGATGTAACATGGGTGATAGACTTGGCAGTGTTTGGGATGGAAGCTATTAGGCCGAAATCGGGCACCGGATGTAACATGGGTGATAGACTTGGCAGTGTTTGGGATGGAAGCTATTAGGCCGAAATCGGGCACCGGATGTAACATGGGTGATAGACTTGGCAGTTTTTGGGATGGAAGCTATTAGGCCGAAATCGGGCACCGGATGTAACATGGGTGATAGACTTGGCAGTTTTTGGGATGGAAGCTATTAGGCCGAAATCGGGCACCGGATGTAACATGGGTGATAGACTTGGCAGTTTTTGGGATGGAAGCTATTAGGCCGAAATCGGGCACCGGATGTAACATGGGTGATAGACTTGGCAGTTTTTGGGATGGAAGCTATTAGGCCGAAATCGGGCACCGGATGTAACATGGGTGATAGACTTGGCAGTTTTTGGGATGGAAGCTATTAGGCCGAAATCGGGCACCGGATGTAACATGGGTGATAGACTTGGCAGTTTTTGGGATGGAAGCTATTAGGCCGAAATCGGGCACCGGATGTAACATGGGTGATAGACTTGGCAGTTTTTGGGATGGAAGCTATTAGGCCGAAATCGGGCACCGGATGTAACATGGGTGATAGACTTGGCAGTTTTTGGGATGGAAGCTATTAGGCCGAAATCGGGCACCGGATGTAACATGGGTGATAGACTTGGCAGTTTTTGGGATGGAAGCTATTAGGCCGAAATCGGGCACCGGATGTAACATGGGTGATAGACTTGGCAGTTTTTGGGATGGAAGCTATTAGGCCGAAATCGGGCACCGGATGTAACATGGGTGATAGACTTGGCAGTTTTTGGGATGGAAGCTATTAGGCCGAAATCGGGCACCGGATGTAACATGGGTGATAGACTTGGCAGTTTTTGGGATGGAAGCTATTAGGCCGAAATCGGGCACCGGATGTAACATGGGTGATAGACTTGGCAGTTTTTGGGATGGAAGCTATTAGGCCGAAATCGGGCACCGGATGTAACATGGGTGATAGACTTGGCAGTTTTTGGGATGGAAGCTATTAGGCCGAAATCGGGCACCGGATGTAACATGGGTGATAGACTTGGCAGTTTTTGGGATGGAAGCTATTAGGCCGAAATCGGGCACCGGATGTAACATGGGTGATAGACTTGGCAGTTTTTGGGATGGAAGCTATTAGGCCGAAATCGGGCACCGGATGTAACATGGGTGATAGACTTGGCAGTTTTTGGGATGGAAGCTATTAGGCCGAAATCGGGCACCGGATGTAACATGGGTGATAGACTTGGCAGTTTTTGGGATGGAAGCTATTAGGCCGAAATCGGGCACCGGATGTAACATGGGTGATAGACTTGGCAGTTTTTGGGATGGAAGCTATTAGGCCGAAATCGGGCACCGGATGTAACATGGGTGATAGACTTGGCAGTTTTTGGGATGGAAGCTATTAGGCCGAAATCGGGCACCGGATGTAACATGGGTGATAGACTTGGCAGTTTTTGGGATGGAAGCTATTAGGCCGAAATCGGGCACCGGATGTAACATGGGTGATAGACTTGGCAGTGTTTGGGATGGAAGCTATTAGGCCGAAATCGGGCACCGGATGTAACATGGGTGATAGACTTGGCAGTGTTTGGGATGGAAGCTATTAGGACGAAATCGGGCACCGGATGTAACATGGGTGATAGACTTGGCAGTGTTTGGGATGGAAGCTATTAGGCCGAAATCGGGCACCGGATGTAACATGGGTGATAGACTTGGCAGTGTTTGGGATGGAAGCTATTAGGCCGAAATCGGGCACCGGATGTAACATGGGTGATAGACTTGGCAGTTTTTGGGATGGAAGCTATTAGGCCGAAATCGGGCACCGGATGTAACATGGGTGATAGACTTGGCAGTTTTTGGGATGGAAGCTATTAGGCCGAAATCGGGCACCGGATGTAACATGGGTGATAGACTTGGCAGTTTTTGGGATGGAAGCTATTAGGCCGAAATCGGGCACCGGATGTAACATGGGTGATAGACTTGGCAGTTTTTGGGATGGAAGCTATTAGGCCGAAATCGGGCACCGGATGTAACATGGGTGATAGACTTGGCAGTTTTTGGGATGGAAGCTATTAGGCCGAAATCGGGCACCGGATGTAACATGGGTGATAGACTTGGCAGTTTTTGGGATGGAAGCTATTAGGCCGAAATCGGGCACCGGATGTAACATGGGTGATAGACTTGGCAGTTTTTGGGATGGAAGCTATTAGGCCGAAATCGGGCACCGGATGTAACATGGGTGATAGACTTGGCAGTTTTTGGGATGGAAGCTATTAGGCCGAAATCGGGCACCGGATGTAACATGGGTGATAGACTTGGCAGTTTTTGGGATGGAAGCTATTAGGCCGAAATCGGGCACCGGATGTAACATGGGTGATAGACTTGGCAGTTTTTGGGATGGAAGCTATTAGGCCGAAATCGGGCACCGGATGTAACATGGGTGATAGACTTGGCAGTTTTTGGGATGGAAGCTATTAGGCCGAAATCGGGCACCGGATGTAACATGGGTGATAGACTTGGCAGTTTTTGGGATGGAAGCTATTAGGCCGAAATCGGGCACCGGATGTAACATGGGTGATAGACTTGGCAGTTTTTGGGATGGAAGCTATTAGGCCGAAATCGGGCACCGGATGTAACATGGGTGATAGACTTGGCAGTTTTTGGGATGGAAGCTATTAGGCCGAAATCGGGCACCGGATGTAACATGGGTGATAGACTTGGCAGTGTTTGGGATGGAAGCTATTAGGCCGAAATCGGGCACCGGATGTAACATGGGTGATAGACTTGGCAGTGTTTGGGATGGAAGCTATTAGGACGAAATCGGGCACCGGATGTAACATGGGTGATAGACTTGGCAGTGTTTGGGATGGAAGCTATTAGGCCGAAATCGGGCACCGGATGTAACATGGGTGATAGACTTGGCAGTTTTTGGGATGGAAGCTATTAGGCCGAAATCGGGCACCGGATGTAACATGGGTGATAGACTTGGAAGTTTTTGGGATGGAAGCTATTAGGCCGAAATCGGGCACCGGATGTAACATGGGTGATAGACTTGGCAGTGTTTGGGATGGAAGCTATTAGGCCGAAATCGGGCACCGGATGTAACATGGGTGATAGACTTGGCAGTGTTTGGGATGGAAGCTATTAGGACGAAATCGGGCACCGGATGTAACATGGGTGATAGACTTGGCAGTGTTTGGGATGGAAGCTATTAGGACGAAATCAGGCACCGGATGTAACATGAGTGATAGACTTGGCAGTGTTTGGGATTGAAGCTATTAGGCTGAAATCGGGGACCGGATGTAACATGGGTCATAGACTTGGAAGTTTTTGGGATGGAAGCTATTAGGCCGAAATCGGGCACCGGATGTAACATCGGTGATAGACTTGGCAGTTTTTGGGATGGAAGCTATTAGGCCGAAATCGGGCACCGGATGTAACATGGGTGATAGACTTGCCAGTTTTTTGGATGGAAGCTATTAGGCCGAAATCGGGCACCGGTTGTAACAGGGGTCATAGACTTGGCCGTTTTTGGGATGGAAGCTATTAGGCTGTAATCGAGCACCGGATGTAACATGGGGGATAGACCTGGCAGTTTTTGGGATGGAAGCTATTAGGCCGAAATCGAGCACCGGATGTAACATAGGTGATAGACTTGGCAGTGTTTGGGATGGAAGCTATTAGGACGAAATCGGGCACCGGATGTAACATGGGTGATAGACTTGGCAGTTTTTGGATGGAAGCTATTAGGCCGAAATCGGGCACCGGATGTAACATGGGTGATAGACTTGCCAGTTTTTTGGATGGAAGCTATTAGGCCGAAATCGGGCACCGGTTGTAACATGGGTGATAGACTTGGCCGTTTTTGGGATGGAAGCTATTAGGCTGAAATCGAGCACCGGATGTAACATGGGGGATAGACTTGGCAGTTTTTGGGATGGAAGCTATTAGGCCGAAATCGAGCACCGGATGTAACATAGGTGATAGACTTGGCAGTGTTTGGGATGGAAGCTATTAGGACGAAATCGGGCACCGGATGTAACATGGGTGATAGACTTGGCAGTTTTTTGGATGGAAGCTATTAGGCCGAAATCGGGCACCGGTTGTAACATGGGTGATAGACTTGGCCGTTTTTGGGATGCAAGCTATTAGGCGGAAATCGGGCACCGGATGTAACATGGGTGATAGATTTGGCAGTTTTTGGGATGGAAGCTATTAGGCCGAAATCGGGCACCGGATGTAACATTGGTGATAGACTTGGCAGTGTTTGGGATGGAAGCTATTAGGACGAAATTGGGCACCGGATGTAACATGGGTGATAGACTTGGCAGTGTTTGGGATGGAAGCTATTAGGCCGAAATCGGGCACCGGATGTAACATGGGTCATAGACTTGGAAGTTTTTGGGATGGAAGCTATTAGGCCGAAATCGGGCACCGGATGTAACATGGGTGATAGACTTGGCAGTTTTTGGGATGGAAGCTATTAGGCCGAAATCGGGCACCGGATGTAACATGGGTGATAGACTTGGCAGTTTTTTGGATGGAAGCTATTAGGCCGAAATCGGGCACCGGTTGTAACATGGGTGATAGACTTGGCCGTTTTTGGGATGGAAGCTATCAGGCTCAAATCGAGCACCGGATATAACATGGGGGATAGACTTGGCAGTTTTTGGGATAGAAGCTATTAGGCAGAAATCGGGCACCGGATGTAACATAGGTGATAGACATAGCAGTGTTTGGGATGGAAACTATTAGGACGAAATCGGGCACCGGATGTAACATGGGTGATAGACTTGGCAATTTTTGGGATGGAAGCTAATAGGCCGAAATCGGGTACCGGATGTAACATGGGTGATAGACTTGGAAGTTTTTGGGATGGAAGCTCTTAGGTAAAATCGGGCACCGGATGTAACATGGGTGATAGACTTGGCAGTTTTTGGAATGGAAGCTATTACGCCGAAATCGGGCTCCGGATGTAACATGGGTGATAGACTTGGCAGTGTTTGGGATGGAATCTATTAGGCCGAAATCGGGCACCGGATGTAACATGGGTGATAGACTTGGCAGTGTTTGGGATGGAAGCTATTAGGACGAAATCGGGCACCGGATGTAACATGGGTGATAGACTTGGCAGTGTTTGGGATGGAAGCTATTAGGACGAAATCGGGCACCGGATGTAACATGAGTGATAGACTTGGCAGTGTTTGGGATGGAAGCTATTAGGCTGAAATAGGGGACCGGATGTAACATGGGTCATAGACTTGGAAGTTTTTGGGATGGAAGCTATTAGGCCGAAATCGGGCACCGGATGTAACATGGGTGATAGACTTGGCAGTGTTTGGGATGGAATCTATTAGGCCGAAATCGGGCACCGGATGTAACATGGGTGATAGACTTGGCAGTGTTTGGGATGGAAGGTATTAGGACGAAATCGGGCACCGGATGTAACATGGGTGATAGACTTGGCAGTGTTTGGGATGGAAGCTATTAGGACGAAATCAGGCACCGGATGTAACATGAGTGATAGACTTGGCAGTGTTTGGGATGGAAGCTATTAGGCTGAAATAGGGGACCGGATGTAACATGGGTCATAGACTTGGAAGTTTTTGGGATGGAAGCTATTAGGCCGAAATCGGGCACCGGATGTAACATGGGTGATAGACTTGGCAGTGTTTGGGATGGAAGGTATTAGGACGAAATCGGGCACCGGATGTAACATGGGTGATAGACTTGGCAGTGTTTGGGATGGAAGCTATTAGGCTGAAATAGGGGACCGGATGTAACATGGGTGATAGACTTGGCAGTGTTTGGGATGGAATCTATTAGGCCGAAATCGGGCACCGGATGTAACATGGGTGATAGACTTGGCAGTGTTTGGGATGGAAGGTATTAGGACGAAATCGGGCACCGGATGTAACATGAGTGATAGACTTGGCAGTGTTTGGGATGGAAGCTATTAGGCTGAAATCGGGGACCGGATGTAACATGGGTCATAGACTTGGAAGTTTTTGGGATGGAAGCTATTAGGACGAAATCGGGCACCGGATGTAACATCGGTGATAGACTTGGCAGTTTTTGCGATGGAAGCTATTAGGCCGAAATCGGGCACCGGATGTAACATGGGTGATAGACTTGCCAGTTTTTTGGATGGAAGCTATTAGGCCGAAATCGGGCACCGGTTGTAACATGGGTGATAGACTTGGCCGTTTTTGGGATGGAAGCTATTAGGCTGAAATCGAGCACCGGATGTAACATGGGGGATAGACCTGGCAGTTTTTGGGATGGAAGCTATTAGGCCGAAATCGAGCAACGGATGTAACATAGGTGATAGACTTGGCAGTGTTTGGGATGGAAGCTATTAGGACGAAATCGGGCACCGGATGTAACATGGGTGATAGACTTGGCAGTTTTTTGGATGGAAGTTATTAGGCCGAAATCGGGCACCGGTTGTAACATGGGTGATAGACTTGGCCGCTTTTGGGATGGAAGCTATTAGGCTCAAATCGAGCACCGGATATAACATGGGGGATAGACTTGGCAGTTTTTGGGATAGAAGCTATTAGGCCGAAATCGGGCACCGGTTGTAACATAGGTGATAGACTTGGCCGTTTTTGGGATGGAAGCTATTAGGCTCAAATCGAGCACCGGATATAACATGGGGGATAGACTTGGCAGTTTTTGGGATAGAAGCTATTAGGCCGAAATCGGGCACCGGATGTAACATAGGTGATAGACATAGCAGTGTTTGGGATGGAAACTATTAGGACGAAATCGGGCACCGGATGTAACATGGGTGATAGACTTGGCAATTTTTGGGATGGAAGCTAATAGGCCGAAATCGGGTACCGGATGTAACATGGGTGATAGACTTGGAAGTTTTTGGGATGGAAGCTCTTAGGCAAAAATCGGGCACCGGATGTAACATGGGTGATAGACTTGGCAGTTTTTGGAATGGAAGCTATTACGCCGAAATCGGGCTCCGGATGTAACATGGGTGATAGACTTGGCAATGTTTGGGATGGAATCTATTAGGCCGAAATCGGGCACCGGATGTAACATGGGTGATAGACTTGGCAGTGTTTGGGATGGAAGCTATTAGGACGAAATCGGGCACCGGATGTAACATGGGTGATAGACTTGGCAGTGTTTGGGATGGAAGCTATTAGGACGAAATCGGGCACCGGATGTAACATGAGTGATAGACTTGGCAGTGTTTGGGATGGAAGCTATTAGGCTGAAATAGGGGACCGGATGTAACATGGGTCATAGACTTGGAAGTTTTTGGGATGGAAGCTATTAGGCCGAAATCGGGCACCGGATGTAACATGGGTGATAGACTTGGCAGTGTTTGGGATGGAATCTATTAGGCCGAAATCGGGCACCGGATGTAACATGGGTGATAGACTTGGCAGTGTTTGGGATTGAAGCTATTAGGACGAAATCGGGCACCGGATGTAACATGGGTGATAGACTTGGCAGTTTTTTGGATGGAAGCTATTAGGCCGAAATCGGGCACCGGTTGTAACATGGGTGATAGACTTGGCCGCTTTTGGGATGGAAGCTATTAGGCTCAAATCGAGCACCGGATATAACATGGGGGATAGACTTGGCAGTTTTTGGGATAGAAGCTATTAGGCCGAAATCGGGCACCGGTTGTAACATGGGTGATAGACTTGGCAGTGTTTGGGATGGAATCTATTAGGCCGAAATCGGGCACAGGATGTAACATGGGTGATAGACTTGGCAGTGTTTGGGATGGAAGCTATTAGGACGAAATCGGGCACCGGATGTAACATGGGTGATAGACTTGGCAGTGTTTGGGATGGAAGCTATTAGGACGAAATCAGGCATCGGATGTAACATAAGTGATAGACTTGGCAGTGTTTGGGATGGAAGCTATTAGGCTGAAATCGGGGACCGGATGTAACATGGGTCATAGACTTGGAAGTTTTTGGGATGGAAGCTATTAGGCCGAAATCGGGCACCGGATGTAACATGGTTGATAGACTTGGCAGTTTTTGGGATGGAAGCTATTAGGACGAAATCGGGCACCGGATGTGTAATACCCGGCTAGACTCCGGTATCGGAATCCCTACCGTCCGGTGGGACCTCGGATGTCGGAAACCTCTAGAAGGGTAAAACCATGATTTTATGAAATGTTTTCATATTTTAAGTAAGAATTAAATGAGTTTTTGCATGAAAAATCTTTGGAGGAAAACCCAGGTTCGGCCGCCGAACTTTGAGGTTCGGCCGCCGAACATGCATGCTTTCGGAGGGACTTTAGGCGCCCGAAAGTTTTGAGTGAGGGAAATGCAGGTTCGGCCGCCGAACTCCAAGTTCGGCCGCCGAACCTTGCATGCATGCGGAGGCACCTTCGGCCCCCGAACGTGGCCTGGCCAGCCACTATAAAAGGGACCCTTAGCCGAAATGGGCAAGGTTTTCTCCCATTTTCGGCCACAACAAGCTTCCGATCTCCCTCTCCTCAAATCTTGTGTTCTTTCACTAGATCTCCTCCATCTTTCTTGAGTTTTAAACCCACATTGCAAGTTTTAAGCTTTAAAGGCAAGTTTTGGAGCTTTGGAAACTCAGGAGCTCTCGTGCTTGGATCTCCGAGTTGAGTCGTCTCTTCCTCGATCTTCAAGAGGTAAGAGCCGATCTTAAGCTCAATGTATGTTTCAAATGAGTTTCATGAAGTTTTAAGGGGTAGAGAAGCATGTTAGAGTTAATTGAGCATATGTTAGGTTTATGTGATTTTTGAACAATGTGGCTTGCTTGATGTGTGTTTGAAGTGTTGTAGTTGGGGCATATGTTTGTATGAGACCCCTAGGAACTGGTATGATGTGTATGCATGAGTAGAATCAAGTTTATGCAGGTTTTGTGGCGTTTTGGAGGCTGTGGACACAAGGGAGCCAAGTTTCTGCCCTTCGGCAGAAACTCAGGTTCGGCCGCCGAAGTGACTTTCGGCCGCCGAACCCCCTTGTGGAGGCAGTTTCGGCTGCCGAAGCCTACCCCCGAAACTCAAGGTTCGTCTCTGTCTGGGAGGTTCGGCCGCCGAAAGTGCCGCCGAACCTGCATGACTTTCGGCTGCAGAGGGACTTTCGGCCGCCGAACCTGCCGCCGAAAGTGCCCTGTTCAGCCATTTCTTGCATGTTTTCATGTGATGTTTTCAGGATGTTTTAGGGGGTTTTTGGGGAGCTTTTCAGAGTCACGTTCATGTATGTTTGGTGCCTCATTTGAGTCCACCTGTGTAGGTTCGGACCCGAGGAACCGAGACCCCCGGTTGTGAGATAGTTGTTCAGAGTTCGTTGTCAAGCTTCAGTTACCAGGTGAGTGGAACAACCCCTTAAGTTTTAAAGTAATTGAATAAATGAATGAATCATAAAGCATTGCCCATGCATCATTATGCCATGCAATATTAGGTTGCTTGCATTAGAATGCACGAATATGTTGCATTGCATAATTTGTTGTTGATGTGGATGAACATTGAATGATCCATTAGCCCTCGTATGACATGATAGCCTATGTGAGTCCAGGTGTGCCTGCTACGGCTCTACGCCCCTGGCACTATGATTGATGATGGAAGTCCGGGTGTGCCTGCTACGGCTCTACGCCCCCGGCATGTATAAGTAAGAAGGATAGGGGCTAAATGGTGACAAGTTCATCCTTGTTGTGAAATGTTTGTGTTATGACGCATACATGAAAGCATGAATAAGAATAAGAATGAAAATAAAAGTTATTTGATAATAAAAATAAAAATGAATAATAATGTACCTAAAAATGGAGGAATTAAAACAAATGTTTTTTAGTTTCCGCTCACTGGGCTTTTAGCTCACCCCACTCCCATTATCCCCAGAGTTGCAGGTACAGGAGAGATCAAGGAGTCGGCTAGAGTGAAGTCAAGTCATATGTATGTAATAGCTAGAGTATGTGGACATGACATATGATAAGAATGTAATGTAAAGTTTGAACCGTTATGTTTATGTAACTATGTTATTGAGGATAGATTTGTGCTTGACCATAGTATATGTTAATCCCTTGGTATGTACATGATCTTATTATATGATGTGTATGTGAACCAACTCAACACAGATTTTATATTGCCATTGAGGCTTTGATGAAATCCCACAGAGGGATTAATGTTTATGTATATGATGAATACAGTGCATGCACAGGTTGAGTTTGGTGTATGAAGAAAAAGAAAAGTTTTAATTCTTAAGTATGTTTGTTGATCATGTATGGGATTAAACAGGTATACAGGATGTATGTAGGCTTGCTACGGGTCCCGGCGGCCTTAAGCCGATCTGGACCCTAGTGCCGGTAACGGGTCGGTTTTCCGGGTCGTTACAGAGTGGTATCAGAGCCCTAGGTTCATATGATCGGACCTAGAGTGTCGGGCTCATAGATGTTCTAGAAGGTCAAGCACACTAGGAAAATCATGTCCACTAGGATAGGATGTAGAGTCCTGTCAATATGATGATATGATATGCCATGATGATATGCATGTGCATAAATGCTATGATGTGATGCTATGTATGTGATGAGGGTTCATGTGTTTCCACATGAGCCATATGATGCTAATGATTGTTTATACTATGTGCTGTTTTTCAGAAGATAGAATGAGAGGAACTCGTCGATCTGCACGATTGACTGGAGTGCCACCTCAGGACGAGGGCACTGATGCCCGTCCTCCAGCATTGCCTAGGGCAATGTCCAGTAGGTCCAACAGAGACAGAGTAGCTAGAGACCCTAGAAGGTCTTTAGATCTGGGAAGAAGCAGATCAGTAAGGGGAACAGTGCAGGGAGGAATGTCTGAGGATATGGAAGTAGACCAGAGGAGGGATGGCAGTCTCGGTGTGAGCATGCCGGAAGAGGGCATGGGAGAATCAGAAGGAGGCACTCAGGCCTCGAGTTATGTCCAGCCACATCACTACCCACCCTATTCACACCATCCAGGGTATTCGATGGGAGGTACATCGGATTACCCCAGTTTTAGCCCTTATCCTCCACATATGCCATACCCACCTTACTACCCACCATACTCTCAGTACCCCATGTACCCACCTCCACCTCCCTTTACCAGTACAGCAAACCCTACCCCAGGGGATGTTGTACCTCCACCACCACCAGTATCTACTGTCCCGGAAACACAAGTACCCAAACCTACCTCATCTGGAGGGAGCAAGGTCAAGATGACCGATTATATGAAGCTGGGTGCTCCCCAGTTTGAAACCGGTGATGATCCGTTCGTGTATTTGGAGCGGGTCAAGGCAATTACAGATGAGATAGGGGCTGATGACAGTAGAGCCATTCAGATGGCCGGGTTCACTCTTAAGTGCAAGAAGGCACGGGAGTGGTTCAAGAATTATGTGAACCCGAGAGTGGACAGCATGAATTGGGAAGAGTTTTCAAACGAGTTTGCAGGATGGGCTTTCCCTGATAGTTCAAGGGAATTGAAGATGATAGAATTCGAGCAGTTGAGGCAAACTGATGACATGAGTATAGACGAGTACACAGACAGGTTCCTGGAGTTGTTGCCATATGCTGGGCTGAATTTGGACACAGATCAAAAGAAGTCAAGGAGATATATTATGAGGCTGCACTCCAGGTATTCCTCTTTGGTACAGTCAGCAGAGAGAGAGAGTTTCCATGCCATAGTGGATATGGCTAGGAGAATGGAGGCTAGTGCTATCGTTGAGGGGAAGGTAAAACAGTCAGTGGCACAGTCTTCTGGTTCCAAGACCCCAGGTGGGGAAAGGGTAGACTCTTCTTCTCTGAGTACAGCAGTTGCAGGCAATAAGAAGTGGGACAGAGGCCACAGGAAATCTAAGAAGAATAAGTTCTGGAACAAGATCAAGTCAGGTCTGGGTTTAGGCAGTGGCTCAAGCTCTGGCGCAGAGGTTACAGCATGTATGAGATGTGGGAGACCACACAAGGGAGTATGTCTGGCAGGGACAAACACATGTTTCAGATGCGGACAGGCGGGTCATTTGGCTCGAGACTGTCCTAGAGGAGCCTTTACAGCACCGTCTCAGCAGACAACCTCCGGCAGTGTGGTGCAGCCAGTAGCTCCAGCCGCAACACAGGCCAGTGGCAGAGGCAGAGAGAGAGGGTCAGCCTCTTCATCAGCAGGATACAGAGGTGAAGGTCCATCAGCTCCGGCACAGATCTTCACAATGACTCAGCAGGAGGCCAACACATCCAACACCGTGGTGGCAGGTAATTTCATCATTGGTTGTTCAGATGTGTATGCCTTAATGGACCCGGGTGCATCTCATTCTTTTATTGCTCCGAGAGTCGTGGAGAGGGTAGGATTGATGGTCTCTGGGTTAGAGTGTCCCCTATGGGTCAGTGGACCCAAGTGTGACCCGTCAGTGGCAGAGGCAGTCTGCCAATGTAGTCCAGTTTTCATAGAGGGAAGATGCCTTTCCGCCGACCTAGTGGTTCTAGATTTGACAGATTTTGACGTCATTCTAGGGATGGATTGGTTATCGACCCATGGTGCTACCTTGGACTGTAGAGACAAGGTAGTCAGATTCAGAGATCAGGATGGGTCAGAGGTCGTCTTCAGAGGAGACAAGAGGGGTACACCTAGAGGTCTGATCTCAGCTCTTCAGGCTCGTAGGTTGCTTAGGAGGGGATGTCAGGGGTTTCTAGCTCATGTGAGGGAGTTAGATAGTTATGTCAGAGAGCCCGCCTCAGTGCCTGTGGTAAGTGAGTTCTTAGATGTTTTCCCAGACGAGCTTCCAGGACTACCACCTGCAAGGGAGATAGAGTTTGAAATAGAGCTGATGCCTGGAACTAGGCCTATCTCTATCCCTCCCTACAGGATGGCGCCAGCAGAGTTGAAAGAGCTAAAGGAACAGTTGCAAGAACTGGTGGACAAGGGTTTCATCCGACCGAGTACCTCACCTTGGGGTGCTCCAGTGCTCTTTGTAAAGAAAAAGGATGGATCCCTTAGGCTTTGTATCGACTACAGACAGTTGAACAAAGCCACCATCAAGAACAAGTACCCTTTGCCGAGGATCGACGATCTATTCGACCAGCTAGCAGGAGCAGGTTGTTTCTCCAAAATAGATCTGAGATCAGGGTACCATCAGTTGAGGATAAGGAATGAAGACGTACCGAAGACAGCTTTCAGGACCAGGTATGGGCACTATGAGTTCCTTGTGATGCCGTTTGGGTTGACCAACGCCCCTGCAGCATTCATGGACCTCATGAACAGAGTATTCAGTCAGTATCTGGATCACTTCGTTATTGTCTTCATAGACGATATCTTAGTGTATTCCAGAAATGCAGAGGAGCATGCCCATCACCTGAGGATAGTTTTGCAGACCTTGAGAGAGCATGGCTTGTATGCCAAGTTCTCCAAGTGTGAGTTTTGGCTTAGGAGCATTTCATTCTTGGGGCACATTGTGTCAGAACAGGGTATTGAAGTAGACCCCAAGAAGGTAGAGGCTGTAGCTAACTGGCCTAGACCCACCACAGTGACCGAGATCAAAAGTTTTTTGGGTTTAGCAGGTTACTACAGGAGGTTCGTTCAGGACTTTTCAAAGATTGCTGCTCCTATGACCAAATTGACAAAGAAGAATCAGAAGTTTATATGGACCGATCAGTGTGAGGAAAGCTTTGAGGAGCTTAAGAGGAGGTTGACTTCAGCACCGGTGTTAGCTCTGCCAAAAGGTGATGATGACTTCTCAGTATATTGTGATGCGTCCCGTGTGGGACTAGGTTGTGTGCTAATGCAAAATGAGAGGGTGATCGCTTATGCTTCTAGGCAGTTGAAGAAGCATGAGCTGAATTACCCCACACATGACCTTGAGATGGTAGCAGTGATCTTTGCACTCAATATGTGGAGGCATTACCTTTATGGGGTAAAGTGTGAGATCTTCACAGATCATAAGAGCTTGCAGTACATCCTGAGTCAGAGAGAACTGAACTTGAGGCAGAGGAGATGGGTAGAGCTGTTGAGTGACTACGATTGCAAGATTCAGTACCATCCGGGTAAGGCGAATGTTGTGGCAGACGCCCTAAGCCGGAAATCACTCGGCAGTCTATCCCACATTTCAGCAGAGAGGAGGCCGGTGGTGAAGGAGTTCCACAGACTTATGAGTGAGGGATTACAGTTGGAGTTGTCTGGCACAGGTGCTTTGATTGCACAGATGAAGGTAACACCAGTGTTTCTGGAGCAGGTGGCTCAGAAACAGCATGAGGACCCAGAGTTAGTGAAGATTGCCAGGACGGTTCAGTCAGGCAAAGATAGTGAGTTCAGATTTGATGATAAGGGGATCCTTCGCTACGGGAACAGATTATGTGTGCCAGATGACATTGGTCTGAAGGGAGATATTATGGGGGAAGCCCATAATACCAGGTATAGTGTTCACCCTGGAGCCACCAAGATGTATCAGGATCTGAAGAGAGTGTATTGGTGGCCAGCTATGAAGAAGGACGTGGCACTGTTCGTGTCAGCCTGCGATGTGTGTCAGAGGGTGAAACTAGAGCATCAGAAGCCGGCTGGAATGCTTAACCCGCTACCTATTCCAGAATGGAAATGGGAGAACATAGCTATGGACTTCGTAGTGGGGTTACCGGCAACATCCAACAGACTAGACTCCATATGGGTGATTGTGGACAGACTCACCAAATCTGCTCACTTCATTCCAGTTAGGAGCAACTACTCTGTGGATAAGTTAGCGCAGGTTTATGTGGATGAAGTCGTCAGACTACATGGGGTCCCGGTATCTATAGTGTCAGATAGAGGGCCCCAGTTCACCTCCAGGTTTTGGCGGAGTCTGCAGAGTGCTATGGGTACCAGGTTAGATTTCAGTACTGCCTTCCACCCCCAGACCGATGGACAGTCAGAGAGGACCATCCAGACCGTAGAAGATATGCTCAGAATGTGCGTGCTAGATTTTGGCGGTTCTTGGAAGCAACATCTACCTTTGGTGGAGTTTGCCTACAATAACAGCTATCATGCTAGCATAGGGATGACTCCATATGAAGCTTTATATGGGAGGAAGTGCAGGTCACCCGTTTGCTGGGAAGAGGTAGGAGAGAGGTCCTTAGCAGGGCCTGAGCTTGTAGAGATTACCAGCAGGGTGGTGCCCATGATCAGAGAAAGGATAAAGACTGCCACCAGCAGGCAGAAAAGTTATGCAGACATCCGCAGGAAACAGGTAGAGTTTCAGGAGGGGGATCTAGTATTGCTCAAGGTGTCTCCGATGAAAGGGGTGGTTCGGTTTGGTAAGAAGGGTAAGCTAGCTCCGCGGTACATTGGACCCTTTGAAGTCCTGCAAAGGATTGGGAATGTATCGTACAAGCTGGACTTGCCTGCTTCTATGGAGAGAATCCATCCGGTTTTCCATGTTTCCATGTTGAGGAAGTTCGTGTCAGATCCGGGCAAGGTTCTTAGTGAGCCTGATATGGAGATCCATGAGGATCTCACCTATGTAGAACAGCCAGTGCGGATCCTAGACACTCAGATCAGAAAGTTGAGGAACAAGGAAATCCCGATGGTAAAGGTCCTTTGGAACCACCACAACTTAGAGGAATGCACATGGGAGACACGGGAGTCCATGCTCCAGCAGTACCCCCATCTGTTTTGAGGTGAGTGTTAGTTGTTCTATGTGTTGCATGTATGATATGTTGTATGTTATGATTGATGCCATGCTTTATATGTTAGTTGAGGAACATTCGGGGACGAATGTTCTTAAGGGGGGAGAATGTAATACCCGGCTAGACTCCGGTATCGGAATCCCTACCGTCCGGTGGGACCTCGGATGTCGGAAACCTCTAGAAGGGTAAAACCATGATTTTATGAAATGTTTTCATATTTTTAAGTAAGAATTAAATGAGTTTTTGCATGAAAAATCTTTGGAGGAAAACCCAGGTTCGGCCGCCGAACTTTGAGGTTCGGCCGCCGAACATGCATGCTTTCGGAGGGACTTTAGGCGCCCGAAAGTTTTGAGTGAGGGAAATGCAGGTTCGGCCGCCGAACTCCAAGTTCGGCCGCCGAACCTTGCATGCATGCGGAGGCACCTTCGGCCCCGAACGTGGCCTGGCCAGCCACTATAAAAGGGACCCTTAGCCGAAATGGGCAAGGTTTTCTCCCATTTTCGGCCACAACAAGCTTCCGATCTCCCTCTCCTCAATCTTGTGTTCTTTCACTAGATCTCCTCCATCTTTCTTGAGTTTAAACCCACATTGCAAGTTTTAAGCTTTAAAGGCAAGTTTTGGAGCTTTGGAAACTCAGGAGCTCTCGTGCTTGGATCTCCGAGTTGAGTCGTCTCTTCCTCGATCTTCAAGAGGTAAGAGCCGATCTTAAGCTCAATGTATGTTTTAAATGAGTTTCATGAAGTTTTAAGGGGTAGAGAAGCATGTTAGAGTTAGTTGAGCATATGTTAGGTTTATGTGATTTTTGAACAATGTGGCTTGCTTGATGTGTGTTTGAAGTGTTGTAGTTGGGGCATATGTTTGTATGAGACCCTAGGAACTGGTATGATGTGTATGCATGAGTAGAATCAAGTTTATGCAGGTTTTGAGGCGTTTTGGAGGCTGTGGACACAAGGGAGCCAAGTTTCTGCCCTTCGGCAGAAACTCAGGTTCGGCCGCCGAAGTGACTTTCGGCCGCCGAACCCCCTTGTGGAGGCAGTTTCGGCTGCCGAAGCCTGCCCCCGAAACTCAAGGTTCGTCTCTGTCTGGGAGGTTCGGCCGCCGAAAGTGCCGCCGAACCTGCATGACTTTCGGCTGCAGAGGGACTTTCGGCCGCCGAACCTGCCGCCGAAAGTGCCCTGTTCAGCCATTTCTTGCATGTTTTCATGTGATGTTTTCAGGATGTTTTAGGGGGTTTTTGGGGAGCTTTTCAGAGTCACGTTCATCATGTTTGGTGCCTCATTTGAGTCCACCTGTGTAGGTTCGGACCCGAGGAACCGAGACCCCCGGTTGTGAGATAGTTGTTCAGAGTTCGTTGTCAAGCTTCAGTTACCAGGTGAGTGGAACAACCTTAAGTTTTAAAGTAATTGAATAAATGAATGAATCATAAAGCATTGCCCATGCATCATTATGCCATGCAATATTAGGTTGCTTGCATTAGAATGCACGAATATGTTGCATTGCATAATTTGTTGTTGATGTGGATGAACATTGAATGATCCATTAGCCCTCGTATGACATGATAGCCTATGTGAGTCCAGGTGTGCCTGCTACGGCTCTACGCCCCTGGCACTATGATTGATGATGGAAGTCCGGGTGTGCCTGCTACGGCTCTACGCCCCCGGCATGTATAAGTAAGAAGGATAGGGGCTAAATGGTGACAAGTTCATCCTTGTTGTGAAATGTTTGTGTTATGACGCATACATGAAAGCATGAATAAGAATAAGAATGAAAATAAAAGTTATTTGATAATAAAATAAAAATGAATAATAATGTACCTAAAAATGGAGGAATTAAAACAAATGTTTTAGTTTCCGCTCACTGGGCTTTTAGCTCACCCACTCCCATTATCCCCAGAGTTGCAGGTACAGGAGAGATCAAGGAGTCGGCTAGAGTGAAGTCAAGTCATATGTATGTAATAGCTAGAGTATGTGGACATGACATATGATAAGAATGTAATGTAAAGTTTGAACAGTTATGTTTATGTAACTATGTTATTGAGGATAGATTTGTGCTTGACCATAGTATATGTTAATCCCTTGGTATGTACATGATCTATTATATGATGTATGTGAACCACTCATCAACACAGATTTTATATTGCCATTGAGGCTTTGATGAAATCCCACAGAGGGATTAATGTTTATGTATATGATGAATACAGTGCATGCACAGGTTGAGTTTGGTGTATGAAGAAAAAGAAAAGTTTTAATTCTTAAGTATGTTTGTTGATCATGTATGGGATTAAACAGGTATACAGGATGTATGTAGGCTGCTACGGGTCCCGGCGGCCTTAAGCCGATCTGGACCCTAGTGCCGTAACGG
>NW_025215482.1:478469-498651 GCF_001659605.2 Manihot esculenta | reverse complement strand
TTGGGAATGTGTCGTACAAGCTGGATTACCTGCTTCAATGGGAAGAATCCATCCGGTTTTCCATGTTTCAATGTTGAGGAAGTTTGTGTCGGATCCGGGCAAGGTTCTCAGTGAGCCTGATGTGGAGGTCCAAGAGGATCTCACCTATGTTGAACAGCCAGTACAGATCATAGACACCCAGATCAGAAAGCTAAGGAACAAGGAAATCCCGATGTTGAAGTCCTGTGGAACCACCACAATATGGAAGAATGCACTTGGGAGACACGGGAGTCTATGCTCCAGCAGTACCCTCATCTCTTTTAAGGTTAGATTCCATGTGTTATGTGCTATGTATGTATGTTTTTATTGATTGCTATGCTTGTGCTAGTTGAGGAACATTCGGGGGGACAAATTGTAACGACCCCAAAATGGACCGTCACCGGCGCTAGGATTCAGGTCGGCTTAAGGCCGCCAGAACCCGTAGCAAGCCTGCTATACCCTCTGTGTACCTGTAAATCTCATACATGATCAAACATAAACTGTGAAAATAACAATTCTTTTCTCTGTACCAGGGCTTACCCTGTGCATGCACTATCTCAGTACCCAGTACTCTGTACCCCTGACTAGAGCTTGCTCTAGATGGGTTGTCTCATACCTGGTAAGCCTGGTTTTTCACATACTCTGTAAACACATATACATATACAGATCATGTACACAACAAAAGATTTACAACACAAACCACTAAGTCAAGCACATATCTAACTGAATATACCACAAGCATATCTCTTTAATATTACATGTCCACTCTAAGCTATTACAAGTCTCTTCTCTTTTTCTGACTTCTTCTGAACATCCCCTGTACACTGTACACTGAACCTGCAAAACTGGGGTTAAGGGAGTGGGATGAGCTCTATAGCCCAGTGAGTAGAACACAAAAACATTTCAATAAAATATGATCTGATGGAATGCATCATAACACAGACAGTCCACATCAAGAGTAAACCTGTCACCACATAGTCCCAGTAAACCGTGCCAGGCCGTAGACTGGGGTCCTGGTCTTCCTGTACCATATATGTATATGTGTATATAACACCTGTACTTACCCTTTGCCAGCATAGACCGTTTGCCTATACCCGCCAGGCCGTAGAATGGGGTCCTGGACTTCCTATACCTGCCAGGCCGTAGAATGGGGTCCTGGTCTTCCTGTCTGGAACTACTGGATCATTCAGCATTTACCCACACCAATAAGGAAGCTATGCAATGCAACATCTTTATGCATTCTAATGCACTCACCCTATGGCATAAATATGATGCATGAAATATGCTAAAAGTAGTTAATGTCTGAATTAAATCAAGGAATCAGTTTAGTTCCACTCACCTCTGGCTCTGGACTGACTCTGCAGGTTCTGTACACTCTGGAGCAGTACTCACTGCTGCTCTCTCTGGTTCCTCTGGTCTGTATAAGCACATAAAGACTCAATATGAGGGACCAAACTATCATAAGCATAACTCTATAACCTCCCCAAGAATCCCCTAAACTCACTCTAAAACTCAAGCAAAGCATGCAAAAGAAGAGCTGAACAGGACACTTTCGGCGGCAGGTTCGGCGGCCGAATGTCCTCTCCAGAGACGAAACTCAAGCACCTTCGGCGGCACCTTCGGCGGCCGAATCCCCCAAACAGAGCCGAACATGCAAAAACACTCGGGGGCAAGCTGTGGCAACCAAGTCACCAAGCAGGAGGTTCGGCGGCCGAATGAACCTTCGGCTGCCGAACCTGAGTTCATCCAGAACTCAGCTTCAACGGCAAACCATCTTTTCCTTCCCTTCAACCACTCAAACCATATATACTCCACCTCCTCAACACACATATACTCATGTATATGATCACAGGGGTCCAAACTTATCTAATAACCCCAAACAACAAATCACACATAACACATAAACATGTATAACTAACTCATCAAAACTATCATTACTAATCTACACATGCATCTCTCTTCCCCAACTCCATACAACCTTCAGAAAACATAGAAACATGGTCAAGAGCCTTACTTACCTCCTGTACCAAGAAGATGAACACTCTGAACTAAGGACAACAGTCCAACTCTCCTCAAACTCTCAAACTCACACAAACGGAGCTTTTTTGCTTCCAAACCTTGTGATGCATGAGCTGCTCAAACGCAGCAAATAAACCAGGGGAGACGTGGCCAAGCTTCTGGCAACAAGGTGGACATAACACCTGTCCAAAATGCTGACTAAGGATGCCCAAAAGCTGGCTGGCCAACTCAATTTCGGCTGCCCAATCGCATGCAAACGCATGCAACCTTCGGGGGCCGAACTTCCCTTCGGAAGCCAAACACTTTCGGCGGCCGAACTTACTTTCGGCGGCCGAACTTGGCTCAACTGCCTTAGGTCATTTCAACTCAAAACTCACTTCTCTTAACCTTAAAACATCAACACACATCACACCACGTAGTACAACAATATCCTACCCTTATATAGAATCCCAACACCCCGGATTCCACCAAACAACAGGAATTCCGGTGCCGGACTCTAGCCGGGTATTACATTCTCCCCTCCTTAAGAACATTCGTCCTCGGATGTTCCTAAAACACACAAAAACAAAACACAAGGAGGAAACTAACCTCAAAACAAATATGGATACTGCTGGAGCATAGACTCCCGCGTCTCCCATGTACATTCTTCTAGGTTATGGTGGTTCCATAGAACTTTCACCATCGGAATCTCCTTGTTCCTTAGCTGTCTGATCTGCGTGTCCAGAATCCGCACTGGCTGCTCTATATAGGTGAGATCTGTATGAATCTCCACCTCAGGCTCACTCAGAACCTGATTCGGATCTGACACAAACTGTCGTAGCATAGAAACATGAAATACCGGGTGAATTCTCTCCATAGAAGCAGGTAAATCCAGCTTATACGACACATTTCCGATCCTCTGCAACACCTCAAAGGGTCCAATGTACCGTGGAGCTAATTTACCTTTCTTCCCAAAACGAACCACTCCTTTCATTGGAGACACTTTCAGCAATACCCAAGTACCCTCCTGAAACTCTAACTGCTTCCTGCGAACGTCTGCATAACTTTTCTGTCTACTCTGAGCTGTTCTGATTCTTTCTCTGATCATGGGCACCATTCTACTGGTAATGTCTACTAACTCTGGCCCTGCAAGAGCCTTCTCTCCTACCTCTTCCCAGCAAACAGGGGATCTGCACTTCCTCCCATACAAAGCTTCATAAGGAGCCATCCCAATGCTAGCATGATGACTGTTATTGTAGGCAAACTCCACCAAAGGTAGATGCTGCCTCCAAGAACCGCCAAAGTCTAACACACATAGTCGAAGCATATCCTCTATGGTCTGGATGGTCCTTTCTGACTGTCCATCAGTCTGTGGGTGGAAAGCAGTACTAAAATCTAATCTCGTGCCCATTGCACTTTGCAGACTCCGCCAAAAGCGAGAGGTAAACTGAGGTCCTCTGTCTGAAACTATAGACACTGGAACTCCATGTAATCTCACTATCTCATCCAGATAGACCTGTGCCAACTTATCCACAGAATAGTTACTCCGTACTGGAAGAAAATGAGCAGATTTCGTGAGTCTGTCCACAATCACCCATATCGAGTCTATCCTGTTGGACGCTACTGGTAAACCCACTACAAAATCCATGGCTATGTTCTCCCATTTCCATTCTGGAATCGGTAATGGGTTAAGCATTCCGGCTGGTTTCTGATGCTCTAATTTCACCCTCTGACAAACCTCACAGGCTGTCACGAACTGCGCCACTTCTTTCTTCATGGCTGGCCACCAATAGACCCTTTTCAGATCCTGATACATCTTGGTGGCTCCTGGGTGAACACTATACCTCGCATTATGAGCTTCCCTCATAATGTCTTCCTTCACACTGCCCCTATCTGGTACACAAAGTCGACTCCCATAACGAAGGATCCCTTTGCTGTCAAATCTGAACTCTGCACTATTGCCTGACTGAACAGTCCTGGCAATTTTCATCAACTCAGGGTCCTCATGCTGTCTCTGAGCTATCTGCTCCAGAAACACAGGTGTCACTCTCATCTGTGCTATCAACGCACCTGTACCAGACAACTCTAGCTGTAATCCCTCGTCAAAGAGCTTATAAAGCTCCATCACAACTGGTCTCCGCTCTGCTGCTATATGGGATAAACTGCCTAGTGACTTCCGGCTTAGGGCGTCTGCGACAACATTCGCCTTACCCGTATGATACTGGATCTTACAATCATAATCACTGAGCAATTCTACCCATCTCCGCTGCCTCAAATTCAGCTCTCTCTGACTTAAGATGTACTGTAAACTCTTGTGATCAGTGAAGATCTCGCATTTAACCCCGTAAAGGTAATGCCGCCACATCTTAAGTGCAAAGATAACTGCTGCCATCTCTAGGTCATGGGTAGGGTAATTCAACTCGTGCTTCTTCAACTGTCTAGAAGCATAAGCTATTACTCTATTACTCTGCATCAATACACAACCCAATCCCACTCGAGATGCATCACAGAACACTGTGAAGTCCTCATTACTGACCGGCAGAGCTAACACTGGTGCTGTTGTCAATCTCCTCTTGAGCTCCTCAAAGCTCTCTTCACACTGGTCTGACCAGATAAACTTCTGGTTCTTCTGAGTCAATTTGGTCATAGGAGCTGCTATCTTTGAGAAGTTCTGAACGAACCTCCTGTAGTAACCTGCCAGTCCCAGAAAGCTTTTAATCTCAGTCACTGTCGTGGGTCTGGGCCAGTTAGCTACAGCCTCTATCTTCTTGGGGTCTACCTCAATACCCTCTGCTGATACCACATGTCCCAAGAAGGCAATGCTCCGTAACCAAAATTCCACACTTCGAGAACTTGGCATATAAACCATGCTCTCTCAGTGTCTGCAAAACTGTCCTCAGATGCTGGGCATGCTCCTCTGCATCTCTGGAATACACTAAGATATCATCGATAAACACAATGACAAAGTGATCCAGAAACTCCCTGAATACCCTGTTCATGAGATCCATAAATGCTGCAGGGGCGTTAGTCAACCCGAACGGCATCACTAAGAACTCATAATGCCCATATCTGGTCCGGAAAGCTGTCTTAGGCACGTCTGCCTCTCTGACTCGCAACTGATGATACCCAGATCTCAGATCTATTTTCGAGAAACAACCTGCTCCAGCTAGCTGGTCAAATAAATCATCAATCCGAGGTAAGGGATACCTATTCTTGATAGTGGCCTTGTTCAACTGTCTGTAGTCGATACAAAGTCTAAGAGATCCATCCTTCTTTCTGACAAAGAGCACTGGAGCACCCCAAGGTGAGGTACTAGGGCGGATGAAACCCTTATCTACCAAGTCCTGCAACTGCGCTTTCAACTCTGTTAACTCAACTGGTGCCATCCTGTAGGGAGGAATAGAGATAGGTCTGATACCTGGCAGTAATTCAATTTCAAACCCTATCTCCCTATCAGGTGGTAGTCCTGGCAAGTCGTCTGGGAACACATCGAGAAACTCTCGGACTACTGGTACTGTGGCTGGTTCCCTCACCTGACTGTCTAGCTCTCTCACATGAGCTAGAAACCCCTGACAACCCCTCTTAAGCAAACGACGAGCCTGAAGGGCTGAAATCATACCTCTGGGTGTACCTCTCCTGTCTCCTCTGAAGACACACTCTGACCCATCCTGGTCTCTGAGACTCACTAACTTCTCTCGACAGTCCAACGTAGCACTATATGCAGATAGCCAATCCATCCCTAGAATGACATCAAACTCTGTCAAGTCTAGAACCACAAGGTCAGCTGGAAGGCATCTACCCTCTATAAATACTGGACTGAAACGACAGACTGACACTGCCACTGATGGGTCACATCTAGGTCCACTGACCCAGAGAGGATACTCTAACTCAGAACTGATCAAACCCACTCGCTCTATGGCTCTCGAAGCAATAAAGGAATGAGAAGCACCGGGGTCCATCAAAGCATACACATCTGAACACCCAATGATGAGATTACCTGACACCACTGTGTTCGACGTGTTAGCCTCCTCCTGTGTCACTGTGAAAATCCGTGCTGGGGCTACCGGATTTCCACCTCGGGAACCTGCTGCTGAAGTAGAGGCTGCCCCTCTCCCTCTACCTCTGCCACTACTCTGAGGCATGGCTGGAGCCACTGGCTGCCCTACTGGCTGTGCTACACTGCCTGAACTCATCTGCTGGGAAGGTGCCACAAAAGTCACCTGAGGACACTCTCGAGCGAAATGCCCCACCTGTCCACATCTAAAACAGGCTGAAGATCCCAACTGACAAGCTCCTCTGTGTGGTCGTCCACATCTCCTACATGCTGGAATAGCTGTGCCAGAGCTTGAGCCACTACCCATTCCCAGACCAGACTTGACTTTACTCCAGAACCTACTCTTTGTTCCTTTTGTCTTATCCCATCTTTTGCTATCTGAGGTGCCTGAACTGGGGGCCTTAGAACCTGAAGCCTGTGCCTGAGACTGTTTTTGAATCTTGGCACTAGCTTCCATCTTTCTAGCTGCATCCACAATAGAGTGGAAACTCTCCTTTTCTGCTGGAAGGATCAAAGAAGAATACCTGGGATGTAGTCTCATGGTATATCTTCTAGCTTTCTTCTGATCAGTATCATAGGCCTGACCCACGTACTGAAGCAAATCTAGGAACTTATCCGTAAACTCATCAACCGTCATCTCATCTGTTTGTCTTAACTGCTCAAACTCTATTAGCTTCATCTCCCTGGAGCTATCAGGAAAAGCCCATCCTGCAAACTCATTAGCAAACTCTCCCCATGACATACTGTTCATTCTAGGCTCGATATAGTTTCTGAACCATTCCCGAGCCTTTCTACACTTTAGTGTAAATCCCGCCATCTCAATGGCTCTACTACCATCCGCACCCAACTCATCAGTAATCATTTTCACACATCTCAGATACTCAAATGGATCATCTCCTGTATTAAACTTCGGAGCATCCAATTTAAGGTACTCAGTCATCTGCACCTTACTCCCAGATGAACTAGGTGGAGGTATTTGTACACCAGGGACTACTGGTTCTGTTTGTGGTGGTGGAGGTACTGGTTCATTTATTTCTGGGTGTGCTGCACTTGAATGGATAGGGGAGGATGGATACATAGGATATTGAGGATATGGGGGATATAATGGGTAATAATAAGGATATGGCATATATGGCATAGATGTAGGATATGGGTCAAATCGAGAGTACTCCGATATACCTTCCATCGGATACTCTGGATCTTGGGAAACAGCTGGATAATCAAACCCTGAGGCCTGAACACCTCCCAGAGATTCTCCCATACCTTCATCCATAGACGGATCAGTCTCCATGGCCTCCCTCCCTTCCTCTGATCTACCTCCTCTAACTATCCCTCTTCGGCTCTCGTCTACAGACCTTCTAGGGTCTATTGACATGCCTTCCCTGCTAGATCTCTGAGACCTTGCCCTTGGCAATGCAGGAGGACGAGCAGCGAATCCCTCACTATCTGATGGGACTCCAGTCAATCGAGCTGATCGACGAGTTCCTCGCATCTTAACTCTGAAAAACAACACATACTTTAGCGTATCAGCACATAAACATATAGCTCAATTATAATACACATGCACATTGCATAGAATCACAAAGACAGGACTCCACATCCTATCCTAGTGGACATGATTCCCTATTGTGCTTGACCAACTGTTCTCTATGAGCCCGACACTCTCTCTATAGGTCCGATCATGTGAACCTAGGGCTCTGATACCAATCTGTAACGACCCCAAAATGGACCGTCACCGGCGCTAGGATTCAGGTCGGCTTAAGGCCGCCAGAACCCGTAGCAAGCCTGCTATACCCTCTGTGTACCTGTAAATCTCATACATGATCAAACATAAACTGTGAACATAACAATTCTTTTCTCTGTACCAGGGCTTACCCTGTGTATGCACTATCTCAGTACCCAGTACTCTGTACCCCTGACTAGAGCTTGCTCTAGATGGGTTGTCTCATACTTGGTAAGCCTGGTTTTTCACATACTCTATAAACACATATACATATACAGATCATGTACACAACAAAAGATTTACAACACAAACCACTAAGTCAAGCACATATCTAACTGAATATACCACAAGCATATCTCTTTAATATTACATGTCCACTCTAAGCTATTACAAGTCTCTTCTCTTTTTCTGACTTCTGACTTCTTCTGAACATCCCCTGTACACTGTACACTGAACCTGCAAAACTGGGGTTAAGGGAGTGGGATGAGCTCTATAGCCCAGTGAGTAGAATACAAAAACATTTGAATAAAATATGATCTGATGGAATGCATCATAACACAGACAGTCCACATCAAGAGTAAACCTGTCACCACATAGTCCCAGTAAACCGTGCCAGGCCGTAGACTGGGGTCCTGGTCTTCCTGTACCATATATGTATATGTGTATATAACACCTGTACTTACCCTTTGCCAGCATAGACCGTTTGCCTATACCCGCCAGGCCGTAGAATGGGGTCCTGGACTTCCTATACCTGCCAGGCCGTAGAATGGGGTCCTGGACTTCCTGTCTGGAACTACTGGATCATTCAGCATTTACCCACACCAATAAGGAAGCAATGCAATGCAACATCTTTATGCATTCTAATGCACTCACCCTATGACATAAATATGATGCATGAAATATGCTAAAAGTAGTTAATGTCTGAATTAAATCAAGGAATCAGTTTAGTTCCACTCACCTCTGGCTCTGGACTGACTCTGCAGGTTCTGTACACTCTGGAGCAGTACTCACTGCTGCTCTCTCTGGTTCCTCTGGTCTGTATAAGCACATAAAGACTCAATATGAGGGACCAAACTATCATAAGCATAACTCTACAACCTCCCCAAGAATCCCCTTAAACTCACTCTAAAACTCAAGCAAAGCATGCAAAAGAAGAGCTGAACAGGACACTTTCGGCGGCAGGTTCGGCGGCCGAATGTCCTCTCCAGAGACGAAACTCAAACACCTTCGGCGGCACCTTCGGCGGCCGAATCCCCCAAACAGAGCCGAACATGCAAAAACACTCGGGGGCAAGCTGTGGCAACCAAGTCACCAAGCAGGAGGTTCGGCGGCCGAATGATCCTTCGGCTGCCGAACCTGAGTTCATCCAGAACTCAGCTTCAACGGCAAACCATCTTTTCCTTCCCTTCAACCACTCAAACCATATATACTCCACCTCCTCAACACACATATACTCATGTATATGATCACAGGGGTCCAAACTTATCTAATAACCCCAAACCACAAATCACACATAACACATAAACATGTATAACTCATCAAAACTATCATTACTAATCTACACATGCATCTCCTTCCATAACTCCCATAAAAACCTTCAGAAAAACATAAAAACATGTTCACGAGCATCACTTACCTCCTGTAACAAGAAGATGAGTGATCTAAACAAAGGAAAACGGCTCAACTCTTCTTCACCCTCACTAACTCTCCAAAGCTCACTTTTGCTTCAAACCCTTCACAACTTGGTAAACGAGCAAACGCCTGCATGAGCTGCTCAAACTGAGCAGATAAAGCATAGGAGACGTGGCCAAGTTTCTGGCAACAAGGTGGACATAAAACCTGTCCACAATGCTGACTCAGGATTGCTCAAAAGCTGGCTGACCAACTCAATTTCGGCTGCCAATCGAATGCAAACTCATGCAACCTTCGGGGGCCGAACTTCCCTTCGGAAGCCAAACACTTTCGGCGGCCGAACTCAACTTCGGCGGCCGAACTTGGCTCCTCTGCCTTGGTTTATTTCAACTCAAAACTCACTTCTCTTAACCTTAACACATCAACACACATCACACCACGTAGTACAACAAATATCCTACCCTTTTATCGAATCCCAGCACCCTGGATCCTACCAAACAATAGGAATTCCGGTGCCGGATTCTAGCCGGGTATTACACATCTGGTGCCCCATTTAGGCCTAATAGCCTTCCATCCCAAAAACTGGCAAGTCTAGCACCCATGTTACATTCGGTGCCCGATTTCAGCCTAATAGCTTCCATCCCAAAAACTAGAAAGTCTATCACCCATGTTACATCCGGTGCCCGATTTAGGCCTAATAGCTTCCATCCCAAAAACTGGCAAGTCTAGCACCCATGTTACATCCGGTGCCCGATTTCGGCCTAATAGCTTCCATCGCAAAAACTGGCAAGTCTATCACCCATGTTACATCCGGTGCCCGATTTCGGCCTAATAGCTTCCATCCCAAAAACTGCCAAGTCTATAACCCATTTTACATCCGATGCCCTATTTTGGCCTAATAGCGTCCATCCCAAAAACTGCCAAGTCTATCACCTATGTTACATCCGGTGCTCGATTTCGACCTAATAGCTTCCATCCGAAAAAACTGCTAATTCTATCACCCATGTTACATACGGTGCCCGATTTCGGCCTAATAGCTCCAATCCCAAAAACTACCAAGTCTATCACCCATGTTACATCTGATGCCCGATTTCGGCCTAATAGCTTCCATTCCAAAAACTTCCAAAAACTAGACAGTCTATCACCCATGTTACATCCGGTGCCCGATTTTGGGCTAATAGCTTCCACCCCGAAAACTGGAAAGTCTATCACCCATGTTACATCCGGTGCCCGATTTCGGCCTAATAGCTTCCATCCCAACAACTGGCAAGTCTATCACCCATGTTACATCTGGTGCCCGATTTCGGCCTAATAGCTTCCATCCCAACAACTGGCAAGTCTATCACCCATGTTACATCTGGCAAGTCTATCACCCATGTTACATCCGGTGCCCGATTTCGGCCTAATAGCTTCCATCCCAACAACTGGCAAGTCGATCCCCATGTTACATCTGGTGCCCCATTTAGGCCTAATAGCTTCCATCCCCATGTTACATCCGATGCCCGATTACAGCCTAATAGATTCCATTCCAAAAACTTGCAAGACTATCACCCATGTTACATCCGGTGCCCGATTTCGGCCTAATAGCTTCCATCCTAAAAACTGGCAAATCTATCACCCATGTTACTTCCGTTGCTCGATTTCGGCTAATAGCTTCCATCCCGAAAACTAGAAAGTCTATCACCCATGTTACATCCGGTGCCCGATTTCGACCTAATAGCTTCCAACCCAAAAACTGCCAAGTCTATCACCCATGTTACATCCGGTGCCCGATTTCGGCCTAATAGCTTCCATCCTAAAAACTGGCAAGTCTATCACCCATGTTACTTCCGGTGCCCGATTTCGGGCTAATAGCTTCCATCCCGAAAACTGGAAAGTCTATCACCCATGTTACATCCGGTGCCCGATTTCGACCTAATAGCTTCCAACCCAAAAACTGCCAAGTCTATCACCCATGTTACATCCGGTGCCCGATTTCGGCCTAATAGCTTCCATCCCAAAAACTGGCAAGTCTATCACCCATGTTACATCTGGTGCCCCATTTAGGCCTAATAGCTTCCATCCCAAAAACTGCCAAGTCTATCACCCATGTTACATCCGGTGCCCGATTTCGGCCTAATAGCTTCCATTCCAAAAACTTCCAAGACTATCACCCATGTTACATTCGGTGCCCGATTTCGGCCTAATAGCTTCCATCCTAAAAACTGGCAAGTCTATCACCCATGTTACTTCCGGTGCCCGATTTCGGGCTAATAGCTTCCATCCCGAAAACTGGAAAGTCTATCACCCATGTTACATCCGGTGCGCGATTTCGACCTAATAGCTTCCAACCCAAAAACTGCCAAGTCTATCACCCATGTTACATCCGGTGCCCGATTTCGGCCTAATAGCTTCCATCCCAACAACTGGCAAGTCTATCGCCCATGTTACATCTGGTCCCCCATTTAGGCAAATAGCTTCCATCCCAAAAACTGGCAAGTCTAGCACCCATGTTACATTCGGTGCCCGATTTCAGCCTAATAGCTTCCATTCCAAAAACTGGAAAGTCTATCACCCATGTTACATCCGGTGCCCGATTTAGGCCTAATAGCTTCCATCCCAAAAACTGGCAAGTCTAGCACCCATGTTACATCTGGTGCCCTATTTCAGCCTAATAGCTTCCATCCCAAAAACTAGACAGTCTATCACCCATGTTACATCCGGTGCCCGATTTAGGCCTAATAGCTTCCATCCTAAAAACTGGCAAGTCTATCACCCATGTTACATCCGGTGCCCGATTTCGGCCTAATAGCTTCCATCCCAAAAACTGGCAAGTCTATCACCCATGTTACATCCGGTGCCCGATTTCGGCCTAATAGCTTCCATCCCAAAAACTGGCAAGTCTATCACCCATGTTACATCCGGTGCCCGATTTCGGCCTAATACCTTCCATCCCAAAAACTGCCAAGTCTATAACCCGTTTTACATCTGATGCCCTATTTTGGCCTAATAGCGTCCATTCCAAAAACTGCCAAGTCTATCACCCTTGTTACATCCGGTGCTCGATTTCGGCCTAATAGCTTCCATCCGAAAAAACTGCCAAGTCTATCACCCATGTTACATACGGTGCCCGATTTCGGCCTAATAGCTCCCATCCCAAAAACTGCCAAGTCTATCACCCATGTTACATCTGATGCCCGATTTCGGCCTAATAGCTTCCATTCCAAAAACTTCCAAAAACTAGACAGTCTATCACCCATGTTACATCCGTTGCCCGATTTAGGACTAATAGCTTCCATCCCAAAAACTGGCAAGTCTATCACCCATGTAACCACCGGTGGCCGATTTCGGCCTAATAGCTTCTATCCCAAAAACTGGCAAGTCTATCACCCATGTTACTTCCGGTGCCCGATTTCGGGCTAATAGCTTCCATCCCGAAAACTGGAAAGTCTATCACCCATGTTACATCCGGTGCCCGATTTCGGCCTAATAGCTTCCATCCCAACAACTGGCAAGTCGATCCCCATGTTACATCTGGTGCCCCATTTAGGCCTAATAGCTTCCATCCCAAAAACTGCCAAGTCTCTCACCCATGTTACATCCGATGCCCGATTACAGCCTAATAGCTTCCATTCCAAAAACTTCCAAGTCTATCACCCATGTTACATCCGGTGCCCGATTTCGGCCTAATAGCTTCCATCCCAAAAACTGGCAAGTCTATCACCCATGTTACATCCGGTGCCCGATTTCGGCCTAATAGCTTCCATCCCGAAAACTGGCAAGTCTATCACCCATGTTACATCCGGTGCCCGATTTCGGCCTAATAGCTTCCATCCCAAAAACTGCCAAGTCTATCACCCATGTTACATCCGGTGCCCGATTTCGGCCTAATAGCTTCCATCCCAAAAACTGGCAAGTCTATCACCCATGTTACATCCGGTGCCCGATTTAGGCCTAATAGCTTCCATCCCAAAAACTGGCAAGTCTATCACCCATGTTACATCCGGTGCCCGATTTCGGCCTAATAGCTTCCATCCCAAAAACTGCCAAGTCTATCACCCATGTTACATCCGGTGCCCGATTTCGGCCTAATAGCTTCCATCCCAAAAACTGCCAAGTCTATCACCCATGTTACATCCGGTGCCCGATTTCGGCCTAATAGCTTCCATCCCAAAAACTGCCAAGTCTATCACCCATGTTACATCCGGTGCCCGATTTCGGCCTAATAGCTTCCATCCCAAAAACTGCCAAGTCTATCACCCATGTTACATCCGGTGCCCGATTTCGGCCTAATAGCTTCCATCCCAAAAACTGCCAAGTCTATCACCCATGTTACATCCGGTGCCCGATTTCGGCCTAATAGCTTCCATCCCAAAAACTGCCAAGTCTATCACCCATGTTACATCCGGTGCCCGATTTCGGCCTAATAGCTTCCATCCCAAAAACTGCCAAGTCTATCACCCATGTTACATCCGGTGCCCGATTTCGGCCTAATAGCTTCCATCCCAAAAACTGCCAAGTCTATCACCCATGTTACATCCGGTGCCCGATTTCGGCCTAATAGCTTCCATCCCAAAAACTGCCAAGTCTATCACCCATGTTACATCCGGTGCCCGATTTCGGCCTAATAGCTTTCATCCTAAAAACTGGCAAGTCTATCACCCATGTTACTTCCGGTGCCCGATTTCGGGCTAATAGCTTCCATTCCGAAAACTGCCAAGTCTATCACCCATGTTACATCCGGTGCCCGATTTTGTCCTAATAGCTTCCATCCCAACAACTGGCAAGTCTATCACCCAAGTTACATCTGGTGCCCCATTTAGGCCTAATAGCTTCCATCCCAAAAACTGGCAAGTCTAGCACCCATGTTACTTCCGGTGCCCGATTTCGGGCTAATAGCTTCCATCCCGAAAACTGGAAAGTCTATCACCCATGTTACATCCGGTGCCCGATTTCGGCCTAATATCTTCGATCACAAAAACTGCCAAGTCTATCACCCATGTTACTTCCGGTGCCCGATTTCGGGCTAATAGCTTCCATCCCGAAAACTGGAAAGTCTATCACCCATGTTACATCCGGTGCCCGATTTCGGCCTAATATCTTCGATCCCAAAAACTGCCAAGTCTATCACCCATGTTACATCCGGTGCCCGATTTCGGCCTAATAGCTTCCATCCCAAAAACTGCCAAGTCTATCACCCATGTTACATCCGGCGCCCTATTTCGGCCTAATAGCTTCCAACCCAAAAACTGCCAAGTCTATCGCCCATGTTACATCCGGTGCCCGATTTCGGCCTAATAGCTTCCATCCCAAAAACTGCCAAGTCTATCACCCAAGTTACATCCGGCGCCCGATTTCGGCCTAATAGCTTCCATCCGAAAAACTGCCAAGTCTATCACCCATGTTACATCCGGCGCCCGATTTCGGCCTAATAGCTTCCATCCCAAAAACTGCCAAGTCTATCACCCATGTTACATCCGGCGCCCGATTTCGGCCTAATAGATTCCATCCGAAAAACTTCCAAGTCTATCACCCATGTTACATCTGGCGCCCGATTTCGGCCTAATAGCTTCCATCCCAAAAACTGCCAAGTCTATCACCCATGTTACATCCGGTGCCCGATTTCGTCCTAATAGCTTCCATCCCAAACACTGCCAAGTCTATCACCTATGTTACATCCGGTGCCCGATTTCGGCCTAATAGCTTCCATCCCAAAAACTGCCAAGTCTATCCCCCATGTTACATCCGGTGCTCGATTTCAGCCTAATAGCTTCCATCCCAAAAACGGCCAAGTCTATCACCCATGTTACAACCGGTGCCCGATTTCGGCCTAATAGCTTCCATCCGAAAAACTGCCAAGTCTATCACCCATGTTACATCCGGGGCCCGATTTCGGCCTAATACCTTCCATCCCAAAAACAGCCAAGTCTATCACCCGTGTTACATCCGGCGCCCGATTTCGGCCTAATAGCTTCCATCCCAAAAACTTCCAAGTCTATGACCCATGTTACATACGGTGCCCGATTTCGGCCTAATAGCTTCTATCCCAAACACTGCCAAGTCTATCACCCATGTTACATCCGGCGCCCGATTTCGTCCTAATAGCTTCCATCCCAAACACTGCCAAGTCTATCACCCATGTTACATCCGGTGCCCGATTTCGTCCTAATAGCTTCCATCCCAAACACTGCCAAGTCTATCACCCATGTTACATCCAGTGCCCGATTTCGGTCTAATAGCTTCCATCCTAACAACTGGCAAGTCTATCACCCAAGTTACATCTGGTGCCCCATTTAGGCCTAATAGCTTCCATCCCAAAAATTGGCAAGTCTAGCACCCATGTTACATCCGGTGCCCGATTTAGGACTAATAGCTTCCATCCCAAAAACTGGCAAGTCTAACACCCATGTTACTTCCGGTGCCCGATTTCGGGCTAATAGCTTCCATCCCGAAAACTGGAAAGTCTATCACCCATGTTACATTTGGTGCCCGATTTCGGGCTAATAGCTTCCATCGCAACAACTGGCAAGTCGATCACCCATGTTACATCTGGTGCCCCATTTAGGCCTAATAGCTTCCATCACAAAAACTGCCAAGTCTATCACCCAAGTTATATCCGATGCCTGATTTCGGCCTAAAAGCTTCCATTCCAAAAACTTCCAAGACTATCACCCAAGTTACATCCGGTGCCCGATTTCGGCCTAATAGCTTCCATCCTAAAAACTGACAAGTCTATCACCCATGTTACTTCCAGTGCCCGATTTCAGGGTAATAGCTTCCATCCCGAAAACTGGAAAGTCTATCATCCATGTTACATTCGGTGCCCGATTTCGGGCTAATAGCTTCCAACCCAAAAACTGCCAAGTCTATCACCCATGTTATATCCGGTGCCCGATTTCGGTCTAATAGCTTCCATCCCAACAACTGGCAAGTCTATCACCCATGTTACATCTGGTGCCCCATTTAGGCCTAATAGCTTCCATCCCAAAAACTGGCAAGTCTAGCACCCATGTTACATCCGGTGCCCGATTTCAGCGTAATAGCTTCCATCCCAAAAACTAGAAAGTCTATCACCCATGTTACATCCGGTGCCCGATTTAGGCCTAATAGCTTCCATCCCAAAAACTGACAAGTCTAGCACCCATGTTACATCTGGTGCACGATTTCAGCCTAATAGCTTCCATACCAAAAACTAGACAGTCTATCACCCATGTTACATCCGGTGCTCGATTTAGGCCTAATAGCTTCCATCCCAAAAACTGCCAAGTCTATCACCCATGTTACATTCGGTTCCCGATTTCAGCCTAATAGCTTCCAACCCAAAAACTGCCAAGTCTATCACCCATGTTACATCCGGTCCCCGATTTCGGCCTAATAGCTTCCATCCCAAAAACTGCCAAGTCTATCACCCATGTTACATCCGGTCCCCGATTTCGGCCTAATAGCTTTCATCCCAAAAACTGCCAAGTCTATCACCCATGTTACATCCGGTCCCCGATTTCGGCCTAATAGCTTTCATTCCAAAAACTGCCAAGTCTATCACCCATGTTACATCCGGCGCCCGATTTCGGCCTAATAGCTTCCAACCCAAAAACTGCCAAGTCTATCGCCCATGTTACATCCGGTGCCCGATTTCGGCCTAATAGCTTCCATCCCAAAAACTGGCAAGTCTATCACCCATGTTACATCCGGTGCCCGATTTCGGCCTAATAGCTTCCATCCCAAAACTGCCAAGTCTATCACCCATGTTACATCCGGTGCCCGATTTCGGCCTAATAGCTTCCATCCCAAAAACTGGCAAGTCTATCACCCATGTTACTTCCGGTGCCCGATTTCGGGCTAATAGCTTCCATCCCGAAAACTGGAAAGTCTATCACCCATGTTACATCCGGTGCCCGATTTCGGCCTAATATCTTCGATCCCAAAAACTGCCAAGTCTATCACCCATGTTACATCCGATGCGCGATTTCGGCCTAATAGCTTCCATCCCAAAAACTGCCAAGTCTATCACCCATGTTACATCCGGTGCCCGATTTCGGCCTAATAGCTTCCAACCCAAAAACTGCCAAGTCTATCGCCCATGTTACATCCGGTGCCCGATTTCGGCCTAATAGCTTCCATCCCAAAAACTGCCAAGTCTATCACCCATGTTACATCCGGTGCCCGATTTCGGCCTAATAGCTTCCATCCCAAAAACTGCCAAGTCTATCACCCATGTTACATCCGGTGCCCGATTTCGGCCTAATAGCTTCCATCCCAAAAACTGCCAAGTCTATCACCCATGTTACATCCGGCGCCCGATTTCGGCCTAATAGCTTCCATCCCAAAAACTGCCAAGTCTATCACCCATGTTACATCCGGTGCCCGATTTCGGCCTAATAGCTTCCATCCCAAAAACTGCCAAGTCTATCACCCATGTTACATCCGGTGCCCGATTTCGGCCTAATAGCTTCCATCCCAAAAACTGCCAAGTCTATCACCCATGTTACATCCGGTGCCCGATTTCGGCCTAATAGCTTCCATCCCAAAAACTGCCAAGTCTATCACCCATGTTACATCCGGTGCCCGATTTCGGCCTAATAGCTTCCATCCCAAAAACTGCCAAGTCTATCACCCATGTTACATCCGGTGCTCGATTTCGGCCTAATAGCTTCCATCCCAAAAACTGCCAAGTCTATCACCCATGTTACATCCGGTGCCCGATTTCGGCCTAATAGCTTCCATCCCAAAAACTGCCAAGTCTATCACCCATGTTACATCCGGTGCCCGATTTCGGCCTAATAGCTTCCATCCCAAAAACTGCCAAGTCTATCACCCATGTTACATCCGGTGCCCGATTTCGGCCTAATAGCTTCCATCCCAAAAACTGCCAAGTCTATCACCCATGTTACATCCGGTGCCCGATTTCGGCCTAATAGCTTCCATCCCAAAAACTGCCAAGTCTATCACCCATGTTACATCCGGTGCCCGATTTCGGCCTAATAGCTTCCATCCCAAAAACTGCCAAGTCTATCACCCATGTTACATCCGGTGCCCGATTTCGGCCTAATAGCTTCCATCCCAAAAACTGCCAAGTCTATCACCCATGTTACATCCGGTGCCCGATTTCGGCCTAATAGCTTCCATCCAAAAACTGCCAAGTCTATCACCCATGTTACATCCGGTGCCCGATTTCGGCCTAATAGCTTCCATCCCAAAAACTGCCAAGTCTATCACCCATGTTACATCCGGTGCCCGATTTCGGCCTAATAGCTTCCATCCCAAAAACTGCCAAGTCTATCACCCATGTTACATCCGGTGCCCGATTTCGGCCTAATAGCTTCCATCCCAAAAACTGCCAAGTCTATCACCCATGTTACATCCGGTGCCCGATTTCGGCCTAATAGCTTCCATCCCAAAAACTGCCAAGTCTATCACCCATGTTACATCCGGTGCCCGATTTCGGCCTAATAGCTTCCATCCCAAAACTGCCAAGTCTATCACCCATGTTACATCCGGTGCCCGATTTCGGCCTAATAGCTTCCATCCCAAAAACTGCCAAGTCTATCACCCATGTTACATCCGGTGCCCGATTTCGGCCTAATAGCTTCCATCCCAAAAACTGCCAAGTCTATCACCCATGTTACATCCGGTGCCCGATTTCGGCCTAATAGCTTCCATCCCAAAAACTGCCAAGTCTATCACCCATGTTACATCCGGTGCCCGATTTCGGCCTAATAGCTTCCATCCCAAAAACTGCCAAGTCTATCACCCATGTTACATCCGGTGCCCGATTTCGGCCTAATAGCTTCCATCCCAAAAACTGCCAAGTCTATCACCCATGTTACATCCGGTGCCCGATTTCGGCCTAATAGCTTCCATCCCAAAAACTGCCAAGTCTATCACCCATGTTACATCCGGTGCCCGATTTCGGCCTAATAGCTTCCATCCCAAAAACTGCCAAGTCTATCACCCATGTTACATCCGGTGCCCGATTTCGGCCTAATAGCTTCCATCCCAAAAACTGCCAAGTCTATCACCCATGTTACATCCGGTGCCCGATTTCGGCCTAATAGCTTCCATCCCAAAAACTGCCAAGTCTATCACCCATGTTACATCCGGTGCCCGATTTCGGCCTAATAGCTTCCATCCCAAAAACTGCCAAGTCTATCACCCATGTTACATCCGGTGCCCGATTTCGGCCTAATAGCTTCCATCCCAAAAACTGCCAAGTCTATCACCCATGTTACATCCGGTGCCCGATTTCGGCCTAATAGCTTCCATCCCAAAAACTGCCAAGTCTATCACCCATGTTACATCCGGTGCCCGATTTCGGCCTAATAGCTTCCATCCCAAAAACTGCCAAGTCTATCACCCATGTTACATCCGGTGCCCGATTTCGGCCTAATAGCTTCCATCCCAAAAACTGCCAAGTCTATCACCCATGTTACATCCGGTGCCCGATTTCGGCCTAATAGCTTCCATCCCAAAAACTGCCAAGTCTATCACCCATGTTACATCCGGTGCCCGATTTCGGCCTAATAGCTTCCATCCCAAAAACTGGCAAGTCTATCACCCATGTTACATCCGGTGCCCGATTTCGGCCTAATAGCTTCCATCCCAAAAACTGGCAAGTCTATCACCCATGTTACATCCGGTGCCCGATTTCGGCCTAATAGCTTCCATCCCAAAAACTGCAAGTCTATCACCCATGTTACATCCGGTGCCCGATTTCGGCCTAATAGCTTCCATCCCAAAAACTGCCAAGTCTATCACCCATGTTACATCCGGTGCCGATT
>NW_025215482.1:457602-477469 GCF_001659605.2 Manihot esculenta | reverse complement strand
CAAGTCTATCACCCATGTTACATCCGGTGCCCGATTTTGTCCTAACAGCTTTTATCCCAAACACTGCCAAGTCTATCACCCATGCTACATCCGGTGCCCGATTTCGGACTAATAGTTTCCATCCCAAAATTGCCAAGTCTATCACCCATGTTACATCTGGTGCCCGATTTCGGCCTAATAGCTTCCATCCCAAAAACTGCCAAGTCTATCACCCATGTTACATCCGGTGCCGATTTCGTCCTAATAGCTTCCATCCCAAACACTGCAAGTCTATCACCAATGCTACATCCTGTGCCCGATTTCGCCTAATAGCTTCTATCCAAAAAATTGCCAAGTCTATCACCCATGTTACATCTGGTGCCCGATTTCGGCCTAATAGCTTCCATCCAAAAACTGCCAAGTCTATCACCTATTGTAATACCCGGCTAGATTCAGACATCGGAATTCCTACCGTCCGGGGGAGTTCGAGGATGTCAGAGGTCTCTGGAAGGGTAAGAGAAAGTTTTCTAAAATATGTGCAAGTGTTTTAAAGGTTTAGCGTAGAAAAGGATTGAGTTTTGAAGAGATATGGCCAAGGAGGCATTTTGCCATGTTCGGCCCCTAAGGTTAAGTTCGGCCGCCTAAAGTGCCCAATGTTCGGCCCCCGAAGGTTATGTTCGGCCCCCGAAAGTTGCATAGTTTTGCATGCGATTCGGCAGCCGAACCTGAGGCGGTTGCTCATCTATAAGTGCACCGAGTGGCAGAAAAAGGAGGAGGTTTCTTCTCTCCTTCTGACCTAGGTGAGGTCTTGATCTCCTTAAAGTATTTTCATGGTTTTTCTTCAAATCTTTCATGGTTTTTATGAGTTTTACCCTTGTTTTGAAGAGTTGTGAGCTTGAAACAAGGTTTTGGAGTTTGAAGCTTTTGAAGCTTGGTTTCTCCATATCTTTGAGTTTGGATCATCTCAGCCTTTGTTCTTCAAGAGGTAAGTGTTGATCCATGGTTCTTCTGATGTTTTTATGAGTGTTTGTAAAGGGAAAAGGGAGCTAGGCATGAGTTTGCATGAGATGTGCATCATAGGGTTTATGAATCCTTTATGTTTGATGTGTGTCTTGTGAGCTTGTTTGTTGGAGTTTAAAGTTATTTGAAGCTCCCTTAGGCTTGTTGAAGTGTTTATGCATGTTTTAGAAGGGTTAAATGCATGTGTTGAGGTCTGAACAGGTGATGGAGGGACTGGCAGGCGTCCTTGTGCACGAAACTGAGTTCTGGCTAAACTCAGGTTCGGCCCCCGAAAGTCCAAGTTAGGCCGCCGAACATGCCTGACTTTCGTCTCTGGAGGAGACATTCGGCCGCCGAAGGTGCTGCCGAAGGTGCCCTGTCCAGCCTTCCTTTGCTTGTTTTGCATGCATGTTTTGTGATGTTTTAGAGGGTTTTTGGAGAGATGTTCCTAGTTATGTTAGAGTATGTTTGGTACCTCATTTATGTCCATCTGTGTAGGATTGGACCGAGGAACCGAGGAGGCTCCAGAGTTAGAGTTGGCCCAGAGTTAGCCAGCATTGGCTAGAGGTGAGTGGAACTAAACTGAATATTTTATTTTGAGAAATGACACGATTCTAGCATGATCCATGCATCATAAAATGCCATGTTATGTAATAGGTTGTATTGCATTAGAATCCACGAATTTGATGCATTGCATAAGTTGTTGTTGTGGTGTGGATGAACGTTGGATGATCCTTAGCCCTTGACATGAGATAAGATACTACTACAGAGATATGGCATGAGATAGCCATTCCAGGTCGCTCCTGGATAGTCCAGGTCGCTCCTGGTACTCAGTTACAGATAGACATACAGCATAAGAGAAGACTGGGTGATGGCTCCGCCTCCCTAGCATTATTGGATTTGTTGTGATATGATACAGTACAGAGAAGACTGGGTGATGGTTCTACCTCCCTAGCACAGTTGGGTATAGAAGTCTAGGTGATGGCTCTGCCTCCCTAGCAAGTAGGGTATTTGTTTATAGTAGGGGGCTATAGGTGACAAGTTCATCCGTTTGATGATTTGTTTGTGATGTGACGCATTTCATGATAACATGTAATTAATGAACTGTTTTACTGTTCCTCCTCACTGGGCTATAGAGCTCATCCCACTCCCTTAACCCCAGTTTTGCAGGTTCTGAGATAGCTATGGGAAGTCAAAGTCAGCAAGAGTACAGAGGAAAGTTGTGCTTGAATGTATGTTGTAATAGCGTAGTGGACATGATGTAATTAAAAGAGTAGTTGTAATGTAATGTATAGATATGTACTGTCGTATACTGGATAGACTTGTGCTTTTCCTAGTATCATTGCTATAGTGTGATGTATGATTAATCCCTTGTACATGAATCCTGTTTTACGTTTCTTGATGAGAAATGTGTGAGTTAGGCTTAATGTATGGCTTTGATGTGATACCAGTGGATTGTGTTACAGAGTAAAAGGGTTTCAATCCCTTGATCCACAGCAGATAGTAGTCCCTGGTATAGGCCCTGAGGGCCATTTCAGATTGATATATCTGAGTAGCAGTAGTTAAGCCTACAGAGTTTTACAGGATTGTTGAGTATCTTTGTATCATGTATGGGATTTATCAGGTACACAGAGAGTATAGTCGGCTTGCTACGGGTCCCGGCGGCCTTAAGCCGATCTGGATCCTAGTGCCAGTGATGGTTCGGGCCGTTACAGAGGGGTACCGGTTTCCGGGTCGTTACAGATTGGTATCAGAGCATAGGGCCTCAAGAGTACGGTGTGTTGAGCATCTTTGCTCAAGGATTAGAGATATCCCACATCGGAAAGAGGTGTTGTCTTGTATAGGAGGGGAAGCACAATAGGTAAAATCATGTCCACTAGGATAGGATGTGGAGTCCTGTTTTGCATGCTGATGTGAAATGCCATGATGAGTTGCATGTGCATTATTGATATATTTAATATGTGCTGAGGATTCATGTGTTTTCACATGGATCATTTGATGATATTTTTGTGTGATGTTGTGCTTTTCAGAGGCAGGATGAGAGGAACTCGTCGATCTGCTAGATTGACAGGAGCTCCGCCGGAGGATGAGGACATGGATGCTCATCTCCCCGTTCTGCAAAGGGCAACATCAGATAGTATAAACAGAGAAGGTACATCAAGGGACCCTAGAAGGTCTGATGATGAGAGTAGAAGGGGAGTTGTCCAGAGTGGTATGTCAGGGTGTATGAGAGAAATAGAGGAGAATGAGCAGAGTAGAGATGGTAGCTTTGGCAGGAGTGGGTTGGGAGGAGATATGGGTGAGTCCCAAGGAGGCACTCAGGCCTCGAGATTTGTTCCACCTCAGTATCCACCCTACCAGTGGGGGGCAGAGTACCCGATGAGAGGTACATCAGAGTTTCCTAGTTATCACCCATATCCCACCTTTATGCCCTATCCTTCCTTTTATCCGCCATATCCACCGCCACATCCACAGTATACCATGTTTCCACCCTTCTTTGGTTATCCAAGTTTAGCAAACCCTACCTCAGGGAATGTTGCACCTCCTCCACCACCAGGAGAAACAGTAGCCCCAATTGTCCAAACACCCAAGCCTAGTTCACCTGGGGAAAGTATGGTGCAGATGACAGCTTATTTGAGGTTGGATGTTCCCAAATTTGAGACTGGTGATGACCCTGTTGAGTATCTTAGAATGGTTAAGCTGATAACCGATGAGTTGGGAGCTAATGAGAGTAGAGCCATACAGATGGCAGGGGTTACATTGAAATGTGAGAAGGCAAGGGAATGGTTCACCCAATATGTGGATCCGAGGGTAGAAAACTTATCCTGGGAACAATTTGCTATAGAGTTTGCAGGATGGGCTTGTTCAGATAGCTCAAGGGAGCATAAAGAGAGTGACTGTGAGCAGCCAGGGCAGACAGAAAACATGAGTATAGGAAATGACCCAGAGACTAGTGATCGTTTTCCTTTGGGTGAAGCTGCTGCAAAGAATAAAAAGAAAGTGAGAGGCCTGAAAGGGTCAAAGAAAAGAGAGTTTTGGAATAGGGTAAAGTTTGGCATAGGTTGTCGCGAGGGTTCGAGTTCTGGTTGGGATAGTTCTAGATGTGTGAAGTGCGGTAGGAGGCACAAAGGTGTATGTCGGGCTGGGACAACAGCATGTTTCAGGTGCGGACAGGAGGGGCACATGGCACGAGAGTGTCCCATTACGGTCATGTCAGCACAGTTCCCACAGACATCCGCAGACAATATAATGCCACCAGAAGCTCCAGCCTCGATACAGGGCAGAGGTAGAGAAAGAGGGGTAGTCCCTTCTTCAGGAGGTTCCTTCAGTGGACGTCCGTTAGTTCCGGCTCGGATTTTCACCCAGGATCAGCCAGAGACAGACACACGGAACACAGTGGTGCCAGGTAAACTCACTTTTGAGTGTTCTAATGTGTATAGAATATCAGTTGATGTGAAAATAGTAAAGTGTACTAGAGTTAGATGTTCAGAGCCAAAAGGTCAGAGATAAAGGTTTAGAGACGAGTGAGTCGCTACATGTTAGTGAGCCAGGAAAAAGCTCGAGAGCTATAGCCGTATGGCTTTGAAGTCCAGGTAGAGAGAGAGTGATCTCTCATCTCTGAGTGTAGACCTTAAGTAAAGAAAGAAGGCAGAGAATAGCGGAAGAAAGTGAAGAGTAAGAAAAAGAATAAAAGTAAGTAAGAGAAAAGTAAGGAAAGAAAAGAGTAAATGAGAGAAGATAGAGCAGAGAAAGAACAGAATAGACTAAATGTAAAGTAAGAAAGGTTAGAAAGAGATTTCAGTTTAGTCTGGGATTAGATGGCGAGTGAGCTTTAGTTCAGATAGTTCTGGATCCGTGAGGCGTGGAGGTTACACAAAAGTAGTCTGATGGTATGGGACTACGGCATGTATAGATGCGAGCAGAAAGGACTCATATTTTGTGAGCGTCCTACTGCGGCCCAGATTGGCACAGTCCCAGCAGATGACTTCGAGTAGTGTAACTCAGCCTGTTGCTCTAGCCATGTTTCAGGACAGTGGTTGACGCAGGAGAAGAGAGTTCTCCTTTTCTTTGGTCGGTTCCAGAAGGAAGATTCGTTAGCTTTAGCTTGGATCTTCATCCTGACTTAGTAGGCGGTTAACACATTGAACACGGTGACGTCAAATACGTTCACTTGAGGGTGTTCAGATGTGTAGGTTATAGTGGACCCTGATGTTTCTTTCCCTGTTGTTGTGAGAGCCATAAATAGAGGAGGGGTTGATAACTTCTGGCTTAGAGTGTTCTCTTTGGGTCAGAGGGCCCAAGAGTGTGATCCATCTATGGCAGAGTCAGTCTGTCGGTTCAGTTCAGAGTTTGGTGAGAGTAGTAGATGCCGTCCAGCTGACCTTATGGTTCTAGGGGTGACTGATGATGTCAACCTAGGGCGGATTGGCTAGCTACTCGAGGTATTACCTACGTCTGCAAAGACAAGGTAGGACAGGTCAGAGTTCAGAGGCTCGGATGGGTCAGAGTTAGTCCTTAGAGGGGGACAATTTAGCATACCCAGCAGTTTGATATCAACCCTACAGGCTCATGAATTCGTTAGGGAAGTTAGTCAGGAGTTTTCTTGCTCTTGTTTGAGCGCATAGCCAGGTCAGGGAACCAGCCTCAGTATTCATAGATAGGAAAAGAGAAAGAGTGTTAGATGTTATTCCAGACGAGTTAGCAGGTTTACCATTAGTAAACCCAGTGGAGTTGAGACTAGATGTATCTTCACCTTTTCCTTTGGAATGATACCTGTAGCATGTAAGAGTTGAAACCTATAAGAGCTAGAAAAGCAGTTACAGACTGAAGAGCGATAGTAGAACAATGTGCACTTGGTAGTAAAGGCTTCTATCCGACTTAGTACTACACCCTGGAGTGTTCCAGTATCGTTGTGAGAAACGAAGGATGAAACCTTGAGATTTTGTCACAACTGTGACTAGTTGCACAAAATCACTACCAAGGACAGGTGTTCCCATGCAGAATGGATGATCTATAGGACCAGCTAGTAGAAGCTGGTTGTTTTCCATAATAGATCTAAGAGTTGGGAACTATATGGCCAAAGTCAGTTAGAGAAAAGTCAATTTAGCAGTTGCGTAGAGGTGAGATCTTTATGATAGTGAAGAGTCTAAACCAGAGGGAAGGGGTAAAACTGCTCAGCGACTCTGAGTATACAAGACAAGATTTACTGGGTAAGACTTAGCTGCCCTCAGTCAGATGTCGCTTATCAGTTTATCCTATAGAAACAGATAGCGAGAGAGCTAGAGATAGTCTAGCCATGTTAGAAGGGATCAAAAGAGAAGAAGCCAGTATAGTAAAGAAGAATAAAGACGGGCAAGGATCAGAGTGCGCAGCAAAATCGTAGAATAGTTTAGAGAAACAGAGAAGCATGCCCGATATCTACGAAATGTTGTAGATTTTCAGAGAACATGGCATAGAGGTCAAGTTCTGTAAGCTGAGTGCAATTTCAGGGCATGTCTGTTTCATTGTGATGTGTCACAATATAACATTGAAAGTAAGTAGAGAGAGAGAACGTGATAGCCAAGTCATCTAGCATTTCCGTAGAGTTATAAAGCCGAGAAGCATCAAAGAGAAAGGAAGATTCGTAGTCAGAAGTACAGGTTAGTATAACCAGAGGAGTGCGAATAAGCTGAGAAAAGGCAAAGAAAAGAAAAGTTAGTAGTCATATGAAAGAGTCAGGTCGTTTGTGTACAAGCAAGAGTGGTAAACACTCAGTGTAGACACAGCTTAAGCAGTGAAGGGTCAGCAAAGTCAGACAGTATAGCCAACCCGAGAGTTTTACTCCAGGGGTATCTGTGTCTCGTCGTAGAGACCGATGGTAGGCTTTCTTCTTGTTTTCCTGTATGTTTCTTGTTGTTGTTTTAACATTCGAGGACGAATGTTTTTAAAGGAGGGAAGAATGTAATACCCGGCTAGATTCAGACATCGGAATTCCTACCGTCCGGGGGAGTTCGAGGATGTCAGAGGTCTCTGGAAGGGTAAGAGAAAGTTTTCTAAAATATGTGCAAGTGTTTTAAAGGTTTAGCGTAGAAAAGGATTGAGTTTTGAAGAGATATGGCCAAGGAGGCATTTTGCCATGTTCGGCCCCCTAAGGTTAAGTTCGGCCGCCTAAAGTGCCCAATGTTCGGCCCCCGAAGGTTATGTTCGGCCCCCGAAAGTTGCATAGTTTTGCATGCGATTCGGCAGCCGAACCTGAGGCGGTTGCTCATCTATAAGTGCACCGAGTGGCAGAAAAAGGAGGAGGTTTCTTCTCTCCTTCTGACCTAGGTGAGGTCTTGATCTCCTTAAAGTATTTTCATGGTTTTTCTTCAAATCTTTCATGGTTTTTATGAGTTTTACCCTTGTTTTGAAGAGTTGTGAGCTTGAAACAAGGTTTTGGAGTTTGAAGCTTTTGAAGCTTGGTTTCTCCATATCTTTGAGTTTGGATCATCTCAGCCTTTGTTCTTCAAGAGGTAAGTGTTGATCCATGGTTCTTCTGATGTTTTTATGAGTGTTGTAAAGGGAAAAGGGAGCTAGGCATGAGTTTGCATGAGATGTGCATCATAGGGTTTATGAATCCTTTATGTTTGATGTGTGTCTTGTGAGCTTGTTTGTTGGAGTTTAAAGTTATTTGAAGCTCCCTTAGGCTTGTTGAAGTGTTTATGCATGTTTTAGAAGGGTTAAATGCATGTGTTGAGGTCTGAACAGGTGATGGAGGGACTGGCAGGCGTCCTTGTGCACGAAACTGAGTTCTGGCTAAACTCAGGTTCGGCCCCCGAAAGTCCAAGTTAGGCCGCCGAACATGCCTGACTTTCGTCTCTGGAGGAGACATTCGGCCGCCGAAGGTGCTGCCGAAGGTGCCCTGTCCAGCCTTCCTTTGCTTGTTTTGCATGCATGTTTTGTGATGTTTTAGAGGGTTTTTTGAGAGATGTTCCTAGTTATGTTAGAGTATGTTTGGTACCTCATTTATGTCCATCTGTGTAGGATTGGACCGAGGAACCGAGGAGGCTCCAGAGTTAGAGTTGGCCCAGAGTTAGCCAGCATTGGCTAGAGGTGAGTGGAACTAAACTGAATATTTTATTTTGAGAAATGACACGATTCTAGCATGATCCATGCATCATAAAATGCCATGTTATGTAATAGGTTGTATTGCATTAGAATCCACGAATTTGATGCATTGCATAAGTTGTTGTTGTGGTGTGGATGAACGTTGGATGATCCTTAGCCCTTGACATGAGATAAGATACTACTACAGAGATATGGCATGAGATAGCCATTCCAGGTCGCTCCTGGATAGTCCAGGTCGCTCCTGGTACTCAGTTACAGATAGACATACAGCATAAGAGAAGACTGGGTGATGGCTCCGCCTCCCTAGCATTATTGGATTTGTTGTGATATGATACAGTACAGAGAAGACTGGGTGATGGTTCTACCTCCCTAGCACAGTTGGGTATAGAAGTCTAGGTGATGGCTCTGCCTCCCTAGCAAGTAGGGTATTTGTTTATAGTAGGGGGCTATAAGTGACAAGTTCATCCGTTTGATGATTTGTTTGTGATGTGACGCATTTCATGATAACATGTAATTAATGAACTGTTTTACTGTTCCTCCTCACTGGGCTATAGAGCTCATCCCACTCCCTTAACCCCAGTTTTGCAGGTTCTGAGATAGCTATGGGAAGTCAAAGTCAGCAAGAGTACAGAGGAAAGTTGTGCTTGAATGTATGTTGTAATAGCGTAGTGGACATGATGTAATTAAAAGAGTAGATGTAATGTAATGTATAGATATGTACTGTCGTATACTGGATAGACTTGTGCTTTTCCTAGTATCATTGCTATAGTGTGATGTATGATTAATCCCTTGTACATGAATCCTGTTTTACGTTTCTTGATGAGAAATGTGTGAGTTAGGCTTAATGTATGGCTTTGACGTGATACCAGTGGATTGTGTTACAGAGTAAAAAGGGTTTCAATCCCTTGATCCACAGCAGATAGTAATCCCTGGTATAGGCCCTGAGGGCCATTTCAGATTGATATATCTGAGTAGCAGTAGTTAAGCCTACAGAGTTTTACAGGATTGTTGAGTATCTTTGTATCATGTATGGGATTTATCAGGTACACAGAGAGTATAGTCGGCTTGCTACGGGTCCCGGCTGCCTTAAGCCGATCGGGATCCTAGTGCCAGTGATGGTTCGGGCCGTTACAGAGGGGTACCGGTTTCCGGGTCGTTACACCTATGTTACATCCGGTGCCCGATTTCGGCCTAATAGCTTCCATCCCAAAAACTGCCAAGTCTATCACCCATGTTACATCCGGTGCCCGATTTCGGCCTAATAGCTTCCATCCCAAAAACTGCCAAGTCTATCACCCGTGTTACATCCGGTGCCCGATTTCGGCCTAATAGGTTCCATCCAAAAAACTGCCAAGTCTATCACCCATGTTACATCCGGTGCCCGATTTTGGCCTAATAGCTTCCATCCCAAAAATTGCCAAGTCTATCACCCATGTTTCATCCGGTGCCCGATTTCGGCCTAATAGCTTCCATCCCAAAAACTTCAAAGTCTATGACCCATGTTACATCCGGTGCCCGATTTCGGCCTAATAGCTTCCATCCCAAACACTGCAAAGTCTATCACCCATGTTACATCCGGTGCCCGATTTCGTCCTAATAGCTTCCATCCCAAACACTGCCAAGTCTATCACCCATGTTACATCCGGTGCCCGATTTCGTCCTAATAGCTTCCATCCCAAACACTGCCAAGTCTATCACCCATGTTACATCCGGTGCCCGATTTCGGCCTAATAGCTTCCATCCCAAAAACTTCAAAGTCTATGACCCATGTTACATCCGGTGCCCGATTTCGGCCTAATAGCTTCCATCCCAAACACTGCCAAGTCTATCACCCATGTTACATCCGGTGCCCGATTTCGGCCTAATAGCTTCCATCCCAAAAACTGCCAAGTCTATCACCCATGTTACATCCGGTGCCCGATTTCGGCCTAATAGCTTCCATCCCAAAAACTTCCAAGTCTATGACCCATGTTACATCCGGTGCCCGATTTCGGCCTAATAGCTTCGATCCCAAACACTGCAAAGTCTATCACCCATGTTACATCCGGTGCCCGATTTCGTCCTAATAGCTTCCATCCCAAACACTGCCAAGTCTATCACCCATGTTACATCCGGTGCCCGATTTCGTCCTAATAGCTTCCATCCCAAACACTGCCAAGTCTATCACCCATGTTACATCCGGTGCCCGATTTCGGCCTAATAGCTTCCATCCCAAAAACTTCAAAGTCTATGACCCATGTTACATCCGGTGCCCGATTTCGGCCTAATAGCTTCCATCCCAAACACTGCCAAGTCTATCACCCATGTTACATCCGGTGCCCGATTTCGGCCTAATAGCTTCCATCCCAAAAACTGCCAAGTCTATCACCCATGTTACATCCGGTGCCCGATTTCGGCCTAATAGCTTCCATCCCAAAAACTGCCAAGTCTATGACCCATGTTACATCCGGTGCCCGATTTCGGCCTAATAGCTTCGATCCCAAACACTGCAAAGTCTATCACCCATGTTACATCCGGTGCCCGATTTCGTACTAATAGCTTCCATCCCAAACACTGCCAAGTCTATCACCCATGTTACATCCGGTGCCCGATTTCGGCCTAATAGCTTCCATCCCAAAAACTGCCAAGTCTATCACCCATGTTACATCCGGTGCCCGATTTCGGCCTAATAGCTTCCATCCCAAAACTGCCAAGTCTATCACCCATGTTACATCCGGTGCCCGATTTCGGCCTAATAGCTTCCATCCCAAAAACTGCCAAGTCTATCACCCATGTTACATCCGGTGCCCGATTTCGGCCTAATAGCTTCCATCCCAAAAACTGCCAAGTCTATCACCCATGTTACATCCGGTGCCCGATTTCGGCCTAATAGCTTCCATCCCAAACACTGCCAAGTCTATCACCCATGTTACATCCGGTGCCCGATTTCGGCCTAATAGCTTCCATCCCAAAAACTGCCAAGTCTATCACCCATGTTACATCCGGTGCCCGATTTCGGCCTAATAGCTTCCATCCCAAAAACTGCCAAGTCTATCACCCATGTTACATCCGGTGCCCGATTTCGGCCTAATAGCTTCCATCCCAAAAACTGCCAAGTCTATCACCCATGTTACATCCGGTGCCCGATTTCGGCCTAATAGCTTCCATCCCAAAAACTGCCAAGTCTATCACCCATGTTACATCCGGTGCCCGATTTCGGCCTAATAGCTTCCATCCCAAAAACTGCCAAGTCTATCACCCATGTTACATCCGGTGCCCGATTTCGGCCTAATAGCTTCCATCCCAAAAACTGCCAAGTCTATCACCCATGTTACATCCGGTGCCCGATTTCGGCCTAATAGCTTCCATCCCAAAAACTGCCAAGTCTATCACCCATGTTACATCCGGTGCCCGATTTCGGCCTAATAGCTTCCATCCCAAAAACTGCCAAGTCTATCACCCATGTTACATCCGGTGCCCGATTTCGGCCTAATAGCTTCCATCCCAAAAACTGCCAAGTCTATCACCCATGTTACATCCGGTGCCCGATTTCGGCCTAATAGCTTCCATCCCAAAAACTGCCAAGTCTATCACCCATGTTACATCCGGTGCCCGATTTCGGCCTAATAGCTTCCATCCCAAAAACTGCCAAGTCTATCACCCATGTTACATCCGGTGCCCGATTTCGGCCTAATAGCTTCCATCCCAAAAACTGCCAAGTCTATCACCCATGTTACATCCGGTGCCCGATTTCGTCCTAATAGCTTCTATCCCAAACACTGCCAAGTCTATCACCAATGCTACATCCGGTGCCCGATTTCGGCCTAATAGCTTCCATCCCAAAAATTGCCAAGTCTATCACCCATGTTACATCTGGTGCCCGATTTCGGCCTAATAGCTTCCATCCCAAAAACTGCCAAGTCTATCACCCATGTTACATCCGGTGCCCGATTTCGGCCTAATAGCTTCCATCCCAAACACTGCCAAGTCTATCACCCATGTTACATCCGGTGCCCGATTTCGGCCTAATAGCTTCCATCCCAAAAACTGCCAAGTCTATCACCCATGTTACATCCGGTGCCCGATTTCGGCCTAATAGCTTCCATCCCAAAAACTGCCAAGTCTATCACCCATGTTACATCCGGTGCCCGATTTCGGCCTAATAGCTTCCATCCCAAAAACTGCCAAGTCTATCACCCATGTTACATCCGGTGCCCGATTTCGGCCTAATAGCTTCCATCCCAAAAACTGCCAAGTCTATCACCCATGTTACATCCGGTGCCCGATTTCGGCCTAATAGCTTCCATCCCAAAAACTGCCAAGTCTATCACCCATGTTACATCCGGTGCCCGATTTCGGCCTAATAGCTTCCATCCCAAAAACTGCCAAGTCTATCACCCATGTTACATCCGGTGCCCGATTTCGGCCTAATAGCTTCCATCCCAAAAACTGCCAAGTCTATCACCCATGTTACATCCGGTGCCCGATTTCGGCCTAATAGCTTCCATCCCAAAAACTGCCAAGTCTATCACCCATGTTACATCCGGTGCCCGATTTCGGCCTAATAGCTTCCATCCCAAAAACTGCCAAGTCTATCACCCATGTTACATCCGGTGCCCGATTTCGGCCTAATAGCTTCCATCCCAAAAACTGCCAAGTCTATCACCCATGTTACATCCGGTGCCCGATTTCGGCCTAATAGCTTCCATCCCAAAAACTGCCAAGTCTATCACCCATGTTACATCCGGTGCCCGATTTCGGCCTAATAGCTTCCATCCCAAAAACTGCCAAGTCTATCACCCATGTTACATCCGGTGCCCGATTTCGGCCTAATAGCTTCCATCCCAAAAACTGCCAAGTCTATCACCCATGTTACATCCGGTGCCCGATTTCGTCCTAATAGCTTCCATCCCAAACACTGCCAAGTCTATCACCCATGTTACATCCGGTGCCCGATTTCGGCCTAATAGCTTCCATCCCAAAAACTGCCAAGTCTATCACCCATGTTACATCCGGTGCCCGATTTCGGCCTAATAGCTTCCATCCCAAAAACTGCCAAGTCTATCACCCATGTTACATCCGGTGCCCGATTTCGGCCTAATAGCTTCCATCCCAAAAACTGCCAAGTCTATCACCCATGTTACATCCGGTGCCCGATTTCGGCCTAATAGCTTCCATCCCAAAAACTGCCAAGTCTATCACCCATGTTACATCCGGTGCCCGATTTCGGCCTAATAGCTTCCATCCCAAAAACTGCCAAGTCTATCACCCATGTTACATCCGGTGCCCGATTTCGGCCTAATAGCTTCCATCCCAAAAACTGCCAAGTCTATCACCCATGTTACATCCGGTGCCCGATTTCGGCCTAATAGCTTCCATCCCAAAAACTGCCAAGTCTATCACCCATGTTACATCCGGTGCCCGATTTCGGCCTAATAGCTTCCATCCCAAAAACTGCCAAGTCTATCACCCATGTTACATCCGGTGCCCGATTTCGGCCTAATAGCTTCCATCCCAAAAACTGCCAAGTCTATCACCCATGTTACATCCGGTGCCCGATTTCGGCCTAATAGCTTCCATCCCAAAAACTGCCAAGTCTATCACCCATGTTACATCCGGTGCCCGATTTCGGCCTAATAGCTTCTATCCCAAACACTGCCAAGTCTATCACCAATGCTACATCCGGTGCCCGATTTCGGCCTAATAGCTTCCATCCCAAAAACTGCCAAGTCTATCACCCATGTTACATCCGGTGCCCGATTTCGTCCTAATAGCTTCATCCCAAACACTGCCAAGTCTATCACCAATGCTACATCCGGTGCCCGATTTCGGCCTAATAGCTTCCATCCCAAAAACTGCCAAGTCTATCAGCCATGTTACATCTGGTGCCCGATTTCGTCCTAATAGCTTCCATCCCAAAAACTGCCAAGTCTATCACCTATGTTACATCCGGTGCCCGATTTCGCCCTAATAGCTTCCATCCCAAAAACTGCCAAGTCTATCACCCATGTTACATCCGGTGCCCGATTTCGGCCTAATAGCTTCCATCCCAAAAACTGCCAAGTCTATCACCCATGTTACATCCGGTGCCCGATTTCGGCCTAATAGCTTCCATCCCAAAAACTGCCATGTCTATCACCCATGTTACATCCGGTGCCCGATTTCGGCCTAATAGCTTCCATCCCAAAAACTGCCAAGTCTATCACCCATGTTACATCCGGTGCCCGATTTCGGCCTAATAGCTTCCATCCCAAAAACTGCCAAGTCTATCACCCATGTTACATCCGGTGCCCGATTTCGGCCTAATAGCTTCCATCCCAAAAACTGCCAAGTCTATCACCCATGTTACATCCGGTGCCCGATTTCGGCCTAATAGCTTCCATCCCAAAAACTGCCAAGTCTATCACCCATGTTACATCCGGTGCCCGATTTCGGCCTAATAGCTTCCATCCCAAAAACTGCCAAGTCTATCACCCATGTTACATCCGGTGCCCGATTTCGGCCTAATAGCTTCCATCCCAAAAACTGCCAAGTCTATCACCCATGTTACATCCGGTGCCCGATTTCGGCCTAATAGCTTCCATCCCAAAAACTGCAAGTCTATCACCCATGTTACATCCGGTGCCCGATTTCGGCCTAATAGCTTCCATCCCAAAAACTGCAAGTCTATCACCCATGTTACATCCGGTGCCCGATTTCGGCCTAATAGCTTCCATCCCAAACACTGCCAAGTCTATCACCCATGTTACATCCGGTGCCCGATTTCGTCCTAATAGCTTCCATCCCAAACACTGCCAAGTCTATCACCCATGTTACATCCGGTGCCCGATTTCGGCCTAATAGCTTCCATCCCAAAAACTTCAAAGTCTATGACCCATGTTACATCCGGTGCCCGATTTCGGCCTAATAGCTTCCATCCCAAACACTGCCAAGTCTATCACCCATGTTACATCCGGTGCCCGATTTCGGCCTAATAGCTTCCATCCCAAAAACTGCCAAGTCTATCACCCATGTTACATCCGGTGCCCGATTTCGGCCTAATAGCTTCCATCCCAAAAACTTCCAAGTCTATGACCCATGTTACATCCGGTGCCCGATTTCGGCCTAATAGCTTCGATCCCAAACACTGCAAAGTCTATCACCCATGTTACATCCGGTGCCCGATTTCGTACTAATAGCTTCCATCCCAAACACTGCCAAGTCTATCACCCATGTTACATCCGGTGCCCGATTTCGGCCTAATAGCTTCCATCCCAAACACTGCCAAGTCTATCATCCATGTTACATCCGGTGCCCGATTTCGGCCTAATAGCTTCCATCCCCAAAACTGCCAAGTCTATCACCCATGTTACATCCGGTGCCCCATTTCAGCCTAATAGCTTCCATCCCAAAAACTTCCAAGTCTATCACCCATGTTACATCCGGTGCCCGATTTCGGCCTAATAGCTTCCATCCCAAAAACTGCCAAGTCTATCACCCATGTTACATCCGGTGCCCGATTTCGTCCTAATAGCTTCTATCCCAAACACTGCCAAGTCTATCACCAATGCTACATCCGGTGCCCGATTTCGGCCTAATAGCTTCCATCCCAAAAATTGCCAAGTCTATCACCCATGTTACATCTGGTGCCCGATTTCGGCCTAATAGCTTCCATCCCAAAAACTGCCAAGTCTATCACCCATGTTACATCCGGTGCCCGATTTCGTCCTAATAGCTTCTATCCCAAACACTGCCAAGTCTATCACCAATGCTACATCCGGTGCCCGATTTCGGCCTAATAGCTTCCATCCCAAAAATTGCCAAGTCTATCACCCATGTTACATCTGGTGCCCGATTTCGGCCTAATAGCTTCCATCCCAAAAACTGCCAAGTCTATCACCCATGTTACATCCGGTGCCCGATTTCGTCCTAATAGCTTCTATCCCAAACACTGCCAAGTCTATCACCAATGCTACATCCGGTGCCCGATTTCGGCCTAATAGCTTCCATCCCAAAAACTGCCAAGTCTATCACCCATGTTACATCCGGTGCCCGATTTCGTCCTAATAGCTTCCATCCCAAAAACTGCCAAGTCTATCACCCATGTTACATCCGGTGCCCGATTTCGGCCTAATAGCTTCCATCCCAAAAACTGCCAAGTCTATCACCCATGTTACATCCGGTGCCCGATTTCGGCCTAATAGCTTCCATCCCAAAAACTGCCAAGTCTATCACCCATGTTACATCCGGTGCCCGATTTCGGCCTAATAGCTTCCATCCCAAAAACTGCCAAGTCTATCACCCATGTTACATCCGGTGCCCGATTTCGGCCTAATAGCTTCCATCCCAAAAACTGCCAAGTCTATCACCCATGTTACATCCGGTGCCCGATTTCGGCCTAATAGCTTCCATCCCAAAAACTGCCAAGTCTATCACCCATGTTACATCCGGTGCCCGATTTCGGCCTAATAGCTTCCATCCCAAAAACTGCCAAGTCTATCACCCATGTTACATCCGGTGCCCGATTTCGGCCTAATAGCTTCCATCCCAAAAACTGCCAAGTCTATCACCCATGTTACATCCGGTGCCCGATTTCGGCCTAATAGCTTCCATCCCAAAAACTGCCAAGTCTATCACCCATGTTACATCCGGTGCCCGATTTCGGCCTAATAGCTTCCATCCCAAAAACTGCCAAGTCTATCACCCATGTTACATCCGGTGCCCGATTTCGGCCTAATAGCTTCCATCCCAAAAACTGCCAAGTCTATCACCCATGTTACATCCGGTGCCCGATTTCGGCCTAATAGCTTCCATCCCAAACACTGCCAAGTCTATCACCCATGTTACATCCGGTGCCCGATTTCGGCCTAATAGCTTCCATCCCAAACACTGCCAAGTCTATCACCCATGTTACATCCGGTGCCCGATTTCGGCCTAATAGCTTCCATCCCAAACACTGCCAAGTCTATCACCCATGTTACATCCGGTGCCCGATTTCGGCCTAATAGCTTCCATCCCAAACACTGCCAAGTCTATCACCCATGTTACATCCGGTGCCCGATTTCGGCCTAATAGCTTCCATCCCAAACACTGCCAAGTCTATCACCCATGTTACATCCGGTGCCCGATTTCGGCCTAATAGCTTCCATCCCAAAAACTGCCAAGTCTATCACCCATGTTACATCCGGTGCCCGATTTCGGCCTAATAGCTTCCATCCCAAAAACTGCCAAGTCTATCACCCATGTTACATCCGGTGCCCGATTTCGGCCTAATAGCTTCCATCCCAAACACTGCCAAGTCTATCACCCATGTTACATCCGGTGCCCGATTTCGGCCTAATAGCTTCCATCCCAAAAACTGCCAAGTCTATCACCCATGTTACATCCGGTGCCCGATTTCGGCCTAATAGCTTCCATCCCAAAAACTGCCAAGTCTATCACCCATGTTACATCCGGTGCCCGATTTCGGCCTAATAGCTTCCATCCCAAAAACTGCCAAGTCTATCACCCATGTTACATCCGGTGCCCGATTTCGGCCTAATAGCTTCCATCCCAAAAACTGCCAAGTCTATCACCCATGTTACATCCGGTGCCCGATTTCGGCCTAATAGCTTCCATCCCAAAAACTGCCAAGTCTATCACCCATGTTACATCCGGTGCCCGATTTCGGCCTAATAGCTTCCATCCCAAAAACTGCCAAGTCTATCACCCATGTTACATCCGGTGCCCGATTTCGGCCTAATAGCTTCCATCCCAAAAACTGCCAAGTCTATCACCCATGTTACATCCGGTGCCCGATTTCGGCCTAATAGCTTCCATCCCAAAAACTGCCAAGTCTATCACCCATGTTACATCCGGTGCCCGATTTCGGCCTAATAGCTTCCATCCCAAAACTGCCAAGTCTATCACCCATGTTACATCCGGTGCCCGATTTCGGCCTAATAGCTTCCATCCCAAAAACTGCCAAGTCTATCACCCATGTTACATCCGGTGCCCGATTTCGGCCTAATAGCTTCCATCCCAAAAACTGCCAAGTCTATCACCCATGTTACATCCGGTGCCCGATTTCGGCCTAATAGCTTCCATCCCAAAAACTGCCAAGTCTATCACCCATGTTACATCCGGTGCCCGATTTCGGCCTAATAGCTTCCATCCCAAAAACTGCCAAGTCTATCACCCATGTTACATCCGGTGCCCGATTTCGGCCTAATAGCTTCCATCCCAAAAACTGCCAAGTCTATCACCCATGTTACATCCGGTGCCCGATTTCGGCCTAATAGCTTCCATCCCAAAAACTGCCAAGTCTATCACCCATGTTACATCCGGTGCCCGATTTCGGCCTAATAGCTTCCATCCCAAAAACTGCCAAGTCTATCACCCATGTTACATCCGGTGCCCGATTTCGGCCTAATAGCTTCCATCCCAAAAACTGCCAAGTCTATCACCCATGTTACATCCGGTGCCCGATTTCGGCCTAATAGCTTCCATCCCAAAAACTGCCAAGTCTATCACCCATGTTACATCCGGTGCCCGATTTCGGCCTAATAGCTTCCATCCCAAAAACTGCCAAGTCTATCACCCATGTTACATCCGGTGCCCGATTTCGGCCTAATAGCTTCCATCCCAAAAACTGCCAAGTCTATCACCCATGTTACATCCGGTGCCCGATTTCGGCCTAATAGCTTCCATCCCAAAAACTGCCAAGTCTATCACCCATGTTACATCCGGTGCCCGATTTCGGCCTAATAGCTTCCATCCCAAAAACTGCCAAGTCTATCACCCATGTTACATCCGGTGCCCGATTTCGGCCTAATAGCTTCCATCCCAAACACTGCCAAGTCTATCACCCATGTTACATCCGGTGCCCGATTTCGGCCTAATAGCTTCCATCCCAAAAACTGCCAAGTCTATCACCCATGTTACATCCGGTGCCCGATTTCGGCCTAATAGCTTCCATCCCAAAAACTGCCAAGTCTATCACCCATGTTACATCCGGTGCCCGATTTCGGCCTAATAGCTTCCATCCCAAAAACTGCCAAGTCTATCACCCATGTTACATCCGGTGCCCGATTTCGGCCTAATAGCTTCCATCCCAAAAACTGCCAAGTCTATCACCCATGTTACATCCGGTGCCCGATTTCGGCCTAATAGCTTCCATCCCAAAAACTGCCAAGTCTATCACCCATGTTACATCCGGTGCCCGATTTCGGCCTAATAGCTTCCATCCCAAAAACTGCCAAGTCTATCACCCATGTTACATCCGGTGCCCGATTTCGGCCTAATAGCTTCCATCCCAAAAACTGCCAAGTCTATCACCCATGTTACATCCGGTGCCCGATTTCGGCCTAATAGCTTCCATCCCAAAAACTGCCAAGTCTATCACCCATGTTACATCCGGTGCCCGATTTCGGCCTAATAGCTTCCATCCCAAAAACTGCCAAGTCTATCACCCATGTTACATCCGGTGCCCGATTTCGGCCTAATAGCTTCCATCCCAAAAACTGCCAAGTCTATCACCCATGTTACATCCGGTGCCCGATTTCGGCCTAATAGCTTCCATCCCAAAAACTGCCAAGTCTATCACCCATGTTACATCCGGTGCCCGATTTCGGCCTAATAGCTTCCATCCCAAAAACTGCCAAGTCTATCACCCATGTTACATCCGGTGCCCGATTTCGGCCTAATAGCTTCCATCCCAAAAACTGCCAAGTCTATCACCCATGTTACATCCGGTGCCCGATTTCGGCCTAATAGCTTCCATCCCAAAAACTGCCAAGTCTATCACCCATGTTACATCCGGTGCCCGATTTCGGCCTAATAGCTTCCATCCCAAAAAACTGCCAAG